>NC_084575.2:25470566-25553066 GCF_033978685.3 Nerophis lumbriciformis
TATAAACAAATAAAAATAAAAAAAATAATACATTAATAATAATAGTAATCAGAAATAAAATAAAATTAGGATCTTTCACAATTGCAATGTCAACAAACGAGTGGCGTACCAGACCGAACTGGACTGTACAGTATCAGCAAAATCTGATACTTTTTGTTTTTAACCTTTGTGTAATGTTCATATTTTTGTTACTCAGCCAGTGTTTGTGGGTCTGATGGACCCGTTGCATTTTGTGCCTCACAATCAAACACTTTTATGTTAAAAATACTGAACAGATCTTTACCTTATCCCAATAAACATCTGTTCAGTACTTTAACATAAAAGTGTTTGATTGTGAGGCATTAAAAGCCACAAAATGCAACGGGTCCATCAGACCCACAAACACTGGCTGAGTAACAAAAAAAACAGATCTTTACCTTATCCCAATAAACATCTGTTCAGTATTTTAACATAAAAGTGTTTGATTGTGAGGCATTAAAAGCCATAAAATGCAACGGGTCCATCAGACCCACAAACGCTGGCTGAGTAACAACAATATGAACGTTCCATGGACATTTCTCCGCCAGTTTCTGCATCCCGCAGGGATTCTTCTTTTGTGTTTCTGCACCTGCGGTTCCCACACAAGGTTGCAACATTGTTTGTCAACACTGTCTGCTCTCATTTTCTCGCACATTTGACCCTCTGATGTTCTGATGTTCTCTGATGTTCTGTGTACCTACACTCTGTCCTCCTCCTGTCTAGGCCTGCTGTGTATGTGTGTGTGTGTGTGTGTGTGTGTGTGTCCAGTGGACCCGGACAATTGTGTCTCATATTAAAACAGATGACAGCCAAATGGACTTTGCTGTTTTATTTTCAATGAAACAAGAGAAAATACGTACTCGTATAGTAGTACAGTTGTTATTAGTGAGAATATACTTAATTTAAGGTATTTTTGGGTTCATTGAGGGTAAATAATTTTACTTGTTTTGGAAAGTCTTGACAAGCCAAATGTTCTCGTTCTAGTGGCAGATAATTTTGCTTAGTTCAAATAAAATACCCCTAATTTTTGTATTTTTTATTCTTGTTTTTGAACACTGACTTTTTGCAGTGTGTGTGGTACACAGAACATCAATTTCCACACTTCTATTAGCCCCGGGTCCAGTGGACCCGGACATCTTATATGTAATATAAATGTGTAGGGGGTAGAGATGCGCGGTTTGCGGGCACAACCGCGGAGTCTGCGGATTATCCGCGGATCGGGTGGATGAAATTTAAAAAAATTTGATTTTATCCGTGGGTCGGGTCGGGCGGTTGAAAAAAATAGATTTTAAATAGATTCAGGCGGGTGGCAGTTAAACCAATTCGGAAATATATATACATAGTTAAATGTTGTTACCCACATACGAAAAACGAGCAGGCACCTGCTGCATATGCCACAACAGAAGAAAAAAAAAAGAAGAGATGGACACTTTTACGGAGTGGAGAAGGGATGCCTCGCCGGGGTCCGGGACCGAGGCCCCTTCCCCCGAGAGGGCCCCACCGGGAGCCGTAGCTGAGGCGATCCGCGAGAAGGGCCCGACGCACGTCCAGGATCACCACCGCACCGACACCCTGCCTCGTCCGCCTTCGCCGCGGCCGGCGTCACGCGCAGCAGGTAAGCAGCTTACCTGCCCGCCACCCCCGTGGCCGGGGGCTCGTAACAGGGGTCACTCCGCGCGCTCCGCCCGCGCAGCTTACCTGCCCGCCACCCCTGTTGCCGGGGGCGCGTAACAGGGGTCACTCCGCGCGCAGTGCGCTCACGAAAGGGGTGGGGCTCACCCTGGTTGATATAGACAGCAGGACGGTGGCCATGGACGTCGGAACCCGCTAAGGAGTGTGTAACAACCCACCTGCCGAATCAACTAGCCCTGAAAATGGATGGCGCTGGAGCCTCGGGCCCATACCCGGCCGTCGCCGGCAGCGAGACGCGCTTGGAGGTGCGCTCAGCGCGGCTCCCATATGATTGCGCACTGGTGTGCGTCTGGGTCGTGACAGCGTGGCACGCGAATGTCTGTGCTGCATTGGATCAGTCTCCTTTCTTTAACAGGCAAACGCTTTATAACCTCACTAATGCCTTGCATCGTCTATATTAGATATATAACAACGGGCGGGTGCGGGCGGATGGCGGGCGGATGCGGTTCTGATCAAATGTTACATCGGGTGGATGGCGGATGGTTGACGACTTTCTGATGCGGTTGCGGATGAAATAATTGCCTATCCGCGCATCTCTAGTAGGGGGGGTGTATGGTGTGTGGTCATTAAATATGTATTATGATATATGTTCTTCACAGAAAATGAGCCAAAGTCAGTGAGTCTCAGTTTGAAAAATTCATTAATTTGATCATTTTTCTTTTAATAAAAATCGAAAACGGGTCCCACAGACCCGAACACCACAGAAGTTTTTGCTGGCACACATCTGTTTACAAGCTATTATTCACTTCCATCTCCGCTATCTTAAGGCCAGCATTGCGTTATCTTTTCTGTAATTGCACCTTACCATCCTGGCGTAATAAGGGGATGAGAGACACCGCCTTGGAAGTAAACATATGGTTGGGGTTTTTTTTTGGTTTTTTTTGGCCGCGGCTGTCTTCTCTGTTCTCTCCAAAAGTGTGTGTGAACGAGTGTTTTTTTTTGTGTGTGTCGGGTTGTAAAACTCCGACGAGACACCGGCTCCTTTTCTCTGAGGCGCGACAACAACTGAGAACAGACAGCATGGAGTCGGCGCAGCTGTTTCTCCACGGCCGCGGAGGGAAGCTTTCAACTCCGCGCGAACGTCACTCGCAAAGGCTTTTAATTTGGCCTCGCTTGGAGAAACGCACACTCGGGGCCGGGGGGAGCGGTTTGAGGGGTGAAAAAAAAAAAAAGCGGCGCAATGTCCCAAAGCATCACATCCTGACCTTCCCCCCACCCGCCGGCCCACTTTTGGCCCGCACTTCACAGAGCTAATTAGTAGTCCTGGGAACACGAGGAGATTTCACACCAACAACAAGAGATTGTGATGTGCAAAGATCAACAGACATCGAACGGAGGGAGTGGCAGGCAGAAAAAAGGAGGAGCTGTGTTCTGGTGAAATAAGCCCAGGGGTGGGCGGTTATGGCTGCATGATTGGAAAGTGGGGAATGGGTTTGTGTCGGCTACTTGACACAGCGAGCATTCTATGTATTTGAACAGCTGATAACTCCTTTCACTCAGTGGGGATGAGGATGTGGTCATTACTTCCTCCCAGTAATGCACGAGCATCCATCCATCCATTTTCTACCGCTTCACTGCAAAAAGTGAAATCTAAGTAAGGTTAAATATCTCAAATAAGGGTGATATTTGCTTATTTTCTGTCTGATAAGATCATTCTTCTCACTAAGCCGATTTTATGTTCGAGTGTTTTACTTGTTTTAAAGGCCTACTGAAACCCACTACTACCGACCATGCAGTCTGATAGTTTATATATCAATGATGAAATCTTAACATTGCAACACATGCCAATACGGCGCCGAAAGATCCTGCTGAAAACGTCTCGGTATGACGACGCCGGCGCGCGACGTCACGGATTGTAGAGGACATTTTGGGACGGCATGGTGGCCAGCTATTAAGTCGTCTGTTTTCATCGCAAAATTCCACAGTATTCTGGACATCTGTGTTGGTGAATTTTTTGCAATTTGTTCAATGAACAATGGAGACAGCGAAGAAGAAAACTGTAGGTGGGAAGCGGTGTATTGCGGCCGGCTGCAGCAACACAAACACGGCCGGTGTTTCATTGTTTACATTCCCGAAAGATGACAGTCAAGCTTTACCATTGGCCTGTGGAGAACTGGGACAACAGAGACTCTTACCAGGAGGACTTTGAGTTGAATGCGCAGACGCGGTACCGTGAGTACGTATGCAGCTGCGGCTTCCAAACATTTGATCGCTTGCCCGTACGTGCGTGCCGCTATGTGCATGTCACGTACGTAGCTTAGGGGAATTTGGGGAAATATATGTGTTATATGAACTTTGGGGCGGTGAACAGTACTTTGGGCTGTGGGATTGAGTGTGTTGTGCAGGTGTTTGAGTTGTATTGGCGGGTTATATGGACGGGAGGGGGGAGGTGTTTGTTATGCGGGATTAATTTGTGGCATATCAAATATAAGCCTGGTTGTGTTGTGGCTAATTGTGTTTATTTACTGTTTTAGTCATTCCCAGCTGAATATCAGGTCCCACCCGCCTCTCACAGCATCTTCCCTATCTGAATCGCTCCCACTGCCCTCTAGTCCTTCACTCTCACTTTCCTCATCCACGAATCTTTCATCCTCGCTCAAATTAATGGAGAATCGTCGCTTTCTCGGTCCGAATCGCTCTCGCTGCTGGTGGCCATGATTGTAAACAATGTGCAGATGTGAGGAGCTCCACAACCTGTGACGTCACGCTACTCGTCTGCTACTTCCGGTACAGGCAAGGCTTTTTTATCAGCGACCAAAAGTTGCAAACTTTATCGTCGATGTTCTCTACTAAATCCTTTCAGCAAAAATATGGCAATATCGCGAAATGATCAAGTATGACACATAGAATGGACCTGCTATCCCCGTTTAAATAGGAAAATCGCATTTCAGTAGGCCTTTAAGGGTTTTGGTCCTAAATGATCTCAGTAAGATATTACAGCTTGTTGCTGAGATTTTATGACCTTTTTGAGTAAAACATGCTTGAAACTATTTTTGTCCAAATGTCCAAAACACACCCAGCAATGGTGCACAGGAAGGCGGGGAAGAAGAGAGGAAAAGGCGGCCAAAATGGTCAAAAGTCCCAATTGTGTCCAAAATACCTCCCCCGGGTTCGAGTCCCACGAGTCCCGCTGCCGGCCGCACGAATCCCAGGATGCAAAAATGGTCCAAAACGCATCCAGCAAAGTCCCACGGGAAGTGGGGGAGAAAAGTGAGAAAAGTCGGCAAAAGTACCCAAAAATGTTCAAAATACCTACCCAGGTTCGAGTCCCACAAGTCCCGCCGCCGGCCGCGCAAGTCCCGGGATGCCCAAAATGTCCATAACACACCCAGCCGAGTCCCACGCGGAGGGGGGATAAAAGTTGGAAAAGTCGGCAAAAGTCCCCAAAATTTTCAAAATACCTACCCAGGTTCGAGTGATATATATATATATATATATATATATCGAATATCGAGTTTACGTAAAAATATATCGAGATATACGTTTTTGTCCATATCCCCCAGCCCTAATAGAAATAAGTATTTTATTCTGAAAACAAACATTATTCCACTTGCAATTCTTAAATTAAGCATCCTTGGGATGTTGCAGAATCTTTAAACAAGATTTTCTATGTGGGAGGGGGGGGAAACAAATATCTTATTTGAATACCGTATCTTTCGGACTATAAGTCGCAGTTTTTTTCATAGTTTGGCCGGGGGTGCGACTTATACTCAGGAGCGACTTATGTGTGAAATTATTAACACATTACCGTAAAATATCAAACAATATTATTTATCTCATTCACGTAAGAGACTAGACGTATAAGATTTCATGGGATTTAGCGATTAGGAGTGACAGATTGTTTGGTAAACGTATAGCATGTTCTATATGTTATAGTTATTTGAATGACTCTTACCATAATATGTTACGTTAACATACCAGGCACGTTCTCAGTTGGTTATTTATGCCTCATATAACGTACACTTATTCAGCCTGTTGTTCACTATTCTTTATTTATTTTAAATTGCCTTTCAAATGTCTATTCTTGGTGTTGGCTTTTATCAAATACATTTCCCCCAAAAACGCGACTTATATTCCAGTGCGACTTATAAATGTTTTTTTCCTTCTTTATTATGCATTTTCAACTGGTGGGACTTATACTCCGGGGCGACTTATACTCCGAAAAATACGGTAGTTATTTTCTAAATTTTTAAACTATAATAGACATCAGTGACGTGCAGTCACTAGAGGCAGGCGGGGCCTCACCTGCCATCATGGAAAGAAAAAAATGTAAAAATATTTTTTTTTTAATTAAATTGTTATATGTATCCAGTGATTATACTATAAAGTTATTTTCCATTTAACTTCACCCGTTTTAGATTATTTTTATTTAAAATCGCTGAATTTTCACATTTGCCGTTCAAATACTGAGAAGAGACGGTGCGGTGAACAGCAGCCAGTTGAGGCACGTCACTCAGTTGTGCCTCACCATGGATTGCGCAATGACTCGGCTAACTGCTGGCCTGCTGTGCAGTGAGACCGTATTGCTATATGAATTATATGTTACATTTCCATAGTTTAGTTAGCTGAGGTATATAATGTACATTGTATTTTGTCAACAACTGTATGTGTGTAAAGTATTTCTTGTGCTGAGCGATCATAAAAGGGCTGCAAAAGACGCACTGGCTGAGGCTCGCCTCCTGCACCCCCGCCGTAGAATGCACGGCAACCCCTGACGGGAGTGTTATATCAACTAAAGCCCACACTTAAACTTTCCACGTGCAAGATTGAATCTATTTAAAAAAGTTATTTCATAAGAAGCCAAAAAGTGCAAAAACAATAATGTTCGTGTTGGAGGAGTTGTGAATGACTGCAGGGCCACAACATTAGGTACACCTGCAGACTGCAGGTGTACCTAATTCACAACTCCTCCAACACGAACATTATTGTTTTTGCACTTTTTGGTTTCTTATTAAATAACTTTTGTAACCTATTTTTATGGGCTTTCCTCTTTGTGATGTTAAGTTCCTGTTATGCGCTGTTATACAGTATATGCCTTGAGCTCTTATTTTGAAGGCGCTAAGAGCGGAAGTGATGACACGGAGTGGAGCGGAAGTTTTTGAAAGAAGGTAAATAAAGTGGTCCTCGTGTAAACTGGAGCCTCCGTGTTTGTTATTTTGTAGTTTCATACAGTATAGGCGACATTTATAAACCCTCGGTTACACTTTTTTAAATAGATTCAATCTTGCACGTGGAAAGTTTAAGTGAGGGCTTTAGTTGCGGCGCATGGACTTAATTTGTAAGTAAAGATAAGACCATAATAAAGTTTTTTTTATTAAATGTGCTTTTTTGTGTGCTACAGTTTGTATGTGTAAAGTTAAAGTTAAGTTAAAGTACCAATGATTGTCACACACACACTAGGTGTAATGAAATTTGTCCTCTGCATTTGACCCATTCCCTTGTTCACCCCCTGGGAGGTGAGGGGAGCAGTGGGCAGCAGCGGCGCCGTGCCCGGGAATCATTTTTGGTGATTTAACCCCCAATTCCAACCCTTGATGCTGAGTGCCAAGCAGAGAAGAATGCTGGTATGAGCTTTTAAACATAACCCGTTAACTGCTGCCAATCAAATGGTGAATAAGATACTCTTTAGGGTTCATATGTTTGTACATCTGACTGTGATGAAGTCAGTGCCTCACCAGCCATCAACCTCACCGCACGTCACTGATAGACATTAAATAATTATTCACTCTAAAATTAAGATTATGATGTAAAGTCAATGACTGAAAATAAGTAAATAGCTCTTAAAACTAGGGAATTAAAATGTTAAATCCTGGCAAGTGGCAAATCATTTTCACTGGGACACTGGTGGTGAGGCTTCAGTGCTGGAGCTGTGAAGATCTTAATTACCATCATTTCCAGTTCCCTCTGAACTAGAGTGATAGTACTTTTGAGAGTCCGAGCCATGGATAAAGAGTATCGCATTTGGCAGCAGGGAGATGGACACGGGTGGACCTTGATGTTGGCTACGTACTGATGCTGCATGCCAACAAACCCCCCAGCTTTTTTGACATTCTTCGACCCAAAATTGGAAGGAGTGTGGCTGAGTCTAGTTCTCCCTCTTCCTCACGAGGTAGTCATCTTCACCAGCCTCCATTCATCAAGTAGCGACAGATGACGCACGAAGAAGGTCCTCTTCCCGAACAACATGTACTAATCCATGACATAAACAAACCCTAACCCTAATACAATGAATGCTATCGTCACAGCATCTGTGCACAATAGAACTGTACAGAACAACTCAATCTACAAAACCCAAAACCAGTGAAGTTGGCACGTTGTGTAATTCGTGAATAAAAACAGAATTCAATGATTTCAATTGAATAGACTGAGAAATTATATATTTTTTGTGCAAATAATCATTAACTTAGAATTTAATGGCAGTAACACGTTGCAAAAAAGTTGGCACAGGGGCATTTTTACCACTGTGTTACATGGCCTTTCCTTTTAACACACTCAGTAAACGTTTGGGAACTGAGGAGACCAATTTTTGAAGCTTTTCAGGTGGAATTCTTTCCCATTCTTGCTTGATGTACTACAGGCAGGCCAGTCTATTACCCACACTCTTTTACTATTTATGGCTTGGAATTGTCTTGTTGAAATAAGCAGGGGCGCCCATGACAACATTGCTTGGATGGCAACATATGTGGCTCCAAAACCTGTATGTACCTTTCAGCATTAATGGTGCCTTCACAGATGTGTAAGTTACCCATGTCTTGGGCACTAATACACCCCCATACCATCACAGATGCTGCCTTTGGAACTTTGGACCTATAACAATCCGGATGGTTCTTTTCCTCTTTGGTCCGGAGGACACGACATCCACAGTTTCCAAAAACGATTTCAAATGTGGACTCGTCAGACCACAGAAAATTTTTTCACTTTGCATCAGTCCATCTTAAATAAGCTCGGGCCCAGTGACGCCGGCGGTGTTTCTGGGTGTTGTTGATAAATGGCTGTCACTTTGCGTAGTAGAGTTTTAACTTGCACTTACAGATGAAGCGACCACCTGCAGTTACTGACCGGTTTTCTGAAGTGCTTCTGAGCCCCTGTGGTGATATCCTTTACACACTGATGTCGGTTTTTGATGCAGTGCCGCCTGAGGGATCCAAGGTCACGGGCATTCAATGTTACGTGCAGTGATTTCTCCAGATTCTCTCACCCTTTTGATAATATTACAGACCTTAGATGGTGAAATCCCTAAATTCCTTGCAATAGCGCGTTGAGAAATGTTGTTCCTAAACTGTTCGACAATTTGCGCACACATTTGTTCACAAAGTGGTGACCCTCGCCCCATCCTTGTTTGTGAATGACTGAGCATTTCATGGAAGCTGCTTTTATACCCAATCATGGCACCCACCTGTTCCCAATTAGCCTGTTCACCTGTGGGATGTTCCAAATAAGTGTTTGATGAGCAGTCTTTTTTGCCACTTGTGCCAGCTTTTTTGAAACACGTTGCAGGCATGAAATTCCAAAAGAGCTTATATTTGCAAAAAATAACAACATGTTCCAGTTCGAACGTTAAGTATCTTGTCTTTGCAGTCTTTTCAATTGAATATAAGTTCAAAAGGATTTGCAAATCATTGTATTCTCTTTTTATTTGCGATTTACACAATGTGCCAGCTTCACTGGTTTTGGGGTTTTGTATGATGAAGTGATGACAACACCTAATCAGTAAGAACAGAGTGTGTGTGTGTGCGGACAGGGGAAGGTCTGTGCCAGCGTCTGGCGTGACGAATATAATAATTGTGGAGCAGCGTCCATTGCTTTCAACAACTGGGCGTGACACGTGAGTCTCTGGTTTACACTTCACATTGCGGAATAACATTTCACAAGGGTAAATGTGCCAATATCCCAGCTTTAACAGGGGGTGTGAATGGGCCCTAATGTGCTGCATTCAAGTACTTGAATGACTTATGTTCATTTGTAATAAGTGCAAAGAAACAAAGGTTCGACTTTTCGCATTTATCGGCCGAAAAGTATTGTACTGTTCTTGTTTTGCATCCCCTTGCATCCTAGTACCCCCCTACCTCCCAGAGAGGAGTTGTACAGTCTAATGGTGTGTGGGACAAAGGAGTTTTTGAGTCTATTAGTCCTGCACTTAGGATGAAGCAGTCTAGCACCGAGCAGGCTCCTCTGGCTACGGTATGCAGAGGGTGACTGGCATCATCCAGGATGCTCACTAGTTTTTCCACAGTCCTCTTCTCTGCCACCGTCACCAGTGAGTCCAGTTTTATTCCGATCGTAGAACCGGCCCGCCTGATCAGTTTCTCCAGTCTGGAGCTGTCCTTCTTAGACGTACTGCCCCCCCAGCACACTACGATGTAGTACAGAACACTGGCAACCACAGACTGGTAGTACATCCACAAGAGTTTTTTTACAGACATTGAAAGAGTGCAGCCTCCTCAGGAAGTACAGCCTGCTCTGTCCTTTCCTGTACAAGTGGTCCGTGTTAAGAGTCCAGTCCAGCTTATTGTCCACCCACACCCCGAGGTACTTGAATGAGTCCACTGTCTGTACCTCGACTCCCTCGATCACAATAGGTTGTGACCTTGGACTCGACCTCCCAAAGTCAATGACCAGTTCCTTGGTCTTTGACGGATTGAGCTGCAAGAGGTTCTTGTGGCACCAGACAACAAAGTCCCTCACCAGCCTCCGAAACCCCTCCTCTCTGCCGTCCCTGATGCACCCGACGATGGCTGTGTCATCCGCAAACTTCTGGATGTGACACAGCTCTGAGTTGTAGCAGAAGTCAGCGGTGTACAGGGTGAAGAGAAGAGGGGCCAGCACCGTTCCCTGCGGCGCTCCGGTGCTGCTGATCACAGTGTCAGATGTGATGTCCTTCAGTCTGACGTACTGTGGCCCATCGGTGAGGTAGTCTTTACTTATTAATTTTTTTACCTACATATCTGACCCCACTGTTGGCTTTGTAAGGTCATGTTACTTCTAAACTCAACAAAATTGAGGCTAATGCACCTTTTTTTCCCTCTCCACTTTCAAAAAAAGAATCGACAAGAGAACCATTAAGGAACCGAACCATTAAGCAGAATCGAAAGTGGAATTGGAACGAAAAAAATCGAATACATTTCCATCCCAACTCAGGATTTACTCACACTCGCAATCATTGCAAAGCTACACGATCGGAATCAGAAATGCAAGCCTTGTATGCCTCCGCACAACCGGGCCCTGACACAGACCACCTTTTCAGCACACAGCACCAACCCATCATAGTTCTGTAGTTAAAGTGCCTGAGGCCATGGTGGTGGTCCGAGGGCCAAAGGCATGTAAACACCACACGACAATGAGCAGACTGACCAGAGTGCACACTTCTGTCACTGAAGCCAACATAAACCCCCGTTCCCATAGGCCACAGACCCGCACTGGAAAACAATACTCTTATTTTTGCTTCACATTCGGCTAAGTTAGCTTTTCTCCAGCCAAACCGAGAAATAGATAGTTAACTTCCAAACTGGACAAAGGACAAAAAAATAGAATCCTGAGCGTGAACTCAATGGAATGTGGGTCAGTTTAACCAAGACAAGCCTATGAGGACTTTCAGTGTCATAAAACATGATGCGTCAGTCTTTAACAGATACAAATGCTATCTTAAAAGCTTTTGCTTTGAACTATTTCCAAATTACATCTGGAGATATTTAGACATTATTAAAAAATGGCTGGCTCAAATTACCGCCCCGATACATGCGAGCTGAGCATCTTTTCTCATCAAGTCTTTATCGCAGAGTCTTTGTCATATATTTATTCCATGCGAGTGGGAACAAAAATGGTGTGGGAATCAGACATGACTTCTTCTCCTGTGAATTCATGAAGACAAGAGCAGAGGTGGAGCGAAAGTTAGGGGAGGAAACAAGAGGCATTGATGGCGGGTGGAAATGGTCAGGAGCCTCAGCTCTATTTGAGTGTCTGCGTGAGGGCCCTGCCAAGAAAAACAAGGCCTCGGCATCGTTGAGATCTGATTTCAGCATGGAGTCATGGCAGGAAACAGCTTCTCTTGGGGGCTGGGAGTGTATATCCATGTCTTCCCAGTGTAGAGGTGGAGAACGTAGGGAAAGAACAATGCTTTTCTGATGGTGGACAGAGTACACAGAGTTGGGCGTAGAACCTGGGTCCAAAGAAGAAGTCGTATCAGTTCGGTAGATCGGCTTTTGGATCGCCAGCCCCACTGCTAGAGAGCCAGAGGAATACCACTCAGAATAGAACCTTAGAAATTTGTATACACTACGAGGGAAGCTACAAACATCGTTTAGACAAGAGTGGATCGGCTTTTGGATCGCCAGTCCCACTGCTAGAGAGCCAGAGGAATACCACTCAGAATAGAACCTTAGAAATTTGTATACACTACGAGGGAAGCTACAAACATTGGTTAGACAAGAGTGTCTAGGACGGGGGTCAGCAACCCGCGACTCTCGAGCCGCATGCGCCTTTCTAGTGCTGCCCGAGTGGCTCCCTGGAGCATTTTTAAAAAAGGATTGAAAATGGAAAAAGATGGTGCAGAAAATATTTTTTTTGTTTTAGTATGTTTTTTGTTTGAGTACAAACATACCCAATTGTTAGAAAGCCCACTGTTTAATATGTTTGTGTATGCTTCACTGATGAGAGTATTTGGTGAACATTGTTTTGTCCTACTCATTTTGGGGGGTCCTTGAACTCACCATAGTGTGGACTGTGATGCAACAGTTTGTTTACATGTAAAATCTTCCACTCCTCCTTTGTCTCATTTTGTCCACCAAACGTTTTATGCTGTGCGTTAATGCACAAAGGTGAGCTTTGTTGATGTCGTTGACTTGTGTGGAGTGCTAATCAGGCACATTTTGTCACTGCATGACTAATCAATGCTAACATGCTATTTAGGCTAGCTGTATGTACATATTGCATCATTACGCCTCGTTTGTAGGTATATTTGAGCTCATTTAATATCCTTTACTTTGATCCTCTTTGTATATAATTTAGTTTTGCATGCCTCATGACTAGAGATGTCCGATAAAATCGGACTGTCGATATTATCGGCGGATAAATGCTTTAAAATGTAATATCGTAAATTATCGGTTTCAACATTATCGGTATCGGTTTCAAAAAGTTAAATTCATGACTTTTTAAAACGCCACTGTGTACACGGACGTAGAAAGAAGTACAGAGCGCCAATAAACCTTAAAGGCACTGCCTTTGCGTGCCGGCCCAGTCATTTAATATCTACGGCTTTTCACACACACAAGTGAATGCAATGCATACTTGGTAAACAGCTATACAGGTCACACTGAGGGTGGCCGTATAAACAACTTTAACACTGCTACAAATATGCGCCACACTGTGAACCCACACCAAACAAGAATGACAAACACATTTCGGGAGAACATCCGCACCGTAACACAACATAAACACAACAGAACAAATACCCAGAACCCCTTCCAGCACTAACTCTTCCGGGACGCTACAATATACATCCCCCCGCCCCACACCTCAACCCCGCCCACTTCAACCTCCTCATGCTCTCAAACTCCAAGCTGCTGTTTTGAGGCATGTTAAAAAAAAATAATGCACTTTGTGACTTCAATAATAAATATGGCAGTGCCATGTTGGCATTTTGTTCCATAACTTGAGTTGATTTATTTTGGAAAACCTTGTTACATTGTTTAATGCATCCAGCGGGGCATCACAACAAAATTAGGCATACTAATGTGTTAATTCCACGACTGTATATATCGGTATCGGTTGATATTGGAATCGGTAATTAAGATTTGGACAATATCGGAATATCGGCAAAAAAGCCATTATCGGACATCTCTACTCATGACACATTATCTGTATGCACTATTGGCTGCATTTCTCATAGTTGTTTGTGTGCCATGTTGTTCCAGACTACAGCAAACAATACCCAGCTTGCCAAAGATTGTAATAAATCTATTAAAAGAAGACTGCCTGCCGTTTCCTTTAACTTGGACACACACATCTATACCTTTGGCTAATAAAATCCAGTAATTTCCAGGAGTTATCTCACCTTCTGTGTAGCCTTTGATTTACTAATGGTTTTCTAATGTTGTAAAAATGTGTAGAATAAATATTACATTTCAACATTTCTGTCTGAAAAGATTTGCTTCAGCCTGTGACACATAGTCATTTTGATAGTAGGCTATTATAACTAATATAGACACTTACATCATGTGTTGCCTTCATTATAAGACTTATATTTTTTGCAGCTCCAGACCGATTTTTTGTTGTTGTATTTTTAGTCCAATATGGCTCTTTCAACATTTTGAGTTGCCGACCCCTGGTACAAGACAATAATGATGCTCAGCCAAGGACAACCAGATACACAACATTATTTTTTGTGCTGCCTGCATTTTGTGAAGTGTTTAATTAATTCGATGTCAAAGGCCAGTTTGCATTATATCCAAAAAAGCCAGTCACAAGTCACACACGGACATGTTGCGTCAAGTTTAATTAAAGTGGTTTGAAGAAAAACATCGGATATAGGTTTTTTTTTTCATTTTCCTCAGAAAGATTCTCCATGAACTGGAGATATTGTAAATGAAAGACTCAGCCACTCAAGCAGTGTTAGGCATGGGGATGCGTTCAAGTGCTCGACAGATGTCCATGTCAGAGGCTTCTGTCGACATATTTCAAGGAGATCAAATAGGTGCAATATATGGACTTTCTGCTCGTCTCATCTCTCTCGCTACACCACGAATAGAGCGAGACTGACATTTTGAGTTGTTCAGTCGTAAAAGACACTTGAATAAGTGTTTCCGCCAACTAGGGATGAAAGGATGGTGAAAAAAAACAAAAACTTGACAGTGAGCATTACCGTATTAAATATTATATTACGATATTCATACAGTATATTAAATGATTATTATTATAAAACCCTGATCACTTCTTCAGTGGTGATATTGCTCATTTACTTGAAAAGTCAATCGCTAGATTGCTAAATACTAAGTTGAAGATAAGAGACATTAACCCTTGTGTGGTGTTCGGGTCTGTGGAACCCGTTTTCGATCTTTATTAAAAGAAAAATCCATCCATCCATCCATCCATCCATCTTCTTCCGCTTATGCGAGGTCGGGTCGCGGGGGCAGCAGCCTAAGCAGGGAAGCCCAGACTTCCCTCTCCCCAGCCACTTCGTCCAGCTCTTCCCGGGGGATCCCGAGGCGTTCCCAGGCCAGCCGGGAGACATAGTCTTCCCAACGTGTCCTGGGTCTTCCCCGTGGCCTCCTACCGGTCGGACGTGCCCTAAACACCTCCCGAGGGAGGCGATCGGGTGGCATCCTGACCAGATGCCCGAACCACCTCATCTGGCTCCTCTCGATGTGGAGGAGCAGCGGCTTTACTTTGAGCTCCCACCGGATGACAGAGCTTCTCACCCTATCTCTAAGGGAGAGCCCTGCCACCCGGCGGAGGAAACTCATTTCGGTCGCTTGTACCCGTGATCTTGTCCTTTCGGTCATAACCCAAAGCTCATGACCATAGGTGAGGATGGGAACGTAGATCGACCGGTAAATTGAGAGCTTTGCCTTCCGGCTCAGCTCCTTCTTCACCACAATGGATCGATACAGCGTCCGCATTACTGAAGACGCCGCACCGATCCGCCTGTCGATCTCCCGATCCACTTTTCCCTCACTCGTGAACAAGACTCCGAGGTACTTGAACTCCTCCACTTGGGGCAGGATCTCCTCCCCAACCCGGAGATGGCACTCCACCCTTTTCCGGGTGAGAACCATGGACTCGGACTTGGAGGTGCTGATTCTCATCCCAGTCGCTTCACACTCGGCTGCGAACCGATCCAGTGAGAGCTGAAGATCCTGGCCAGATGAAGCCATCAGGACCACATCATCTGCAAAAAGCAGAGACCTAATCCTGCAGCCACCAAACCGGATCCCCTCAACGCCTTGACTGTGCCTAGAAATTCTGTCCATAAAAGTTATGAACAGAATCGGTGACAAAGGGCAGCCTTGGCGGAGTCCAACCCTCACTGGAAACGGGTCCGACTTACTGCCGGCAATGCGGACCAAGCTCTGACACTGATCGTACAGGGAGCGGACAGCCACAATCACAGTCCGATACCCCATACTCTCTGAGCACTCCCCACAGGACCTCCCGAGGGACACGGTCGAATGCCTTCTCCAAGTCCACAAAGCACATGTAGACTGGTTGGGCAAACTCCCATGCACCCTCAAGGACCCTGCTGAGAGTATAGAGGTGGTCCACAGTTCCACGACCAGGACGAAAACCACACTGTTCCTCCTGAATCCGAGGTTCGACTATCCGGCGTAGCCTCCTCTCCAGTACACCTGAATAGACCTTACCAGGAAGGCTGATACAATTAATTAATTTTTCACACTGAGACTCAGTGGCTTTGGCTCATTTTCTGTGAAGAACATATATCAGAATACATATTTAATGACCACACACCATACACCCCCCCTACACATTTCTATTACATACAAGATGTCAAGGTCCACTGGACCCGGGGCTAAAAGAAGTGTGGAAATTGATGTTCTATGTACCACACACACACACACACACACACTCACACACACACACACACACACACACACACACACACACACACACACACACACACACACACACACACACACACACACACACACACACACACACACACACACACACAGCAGGCCTAGACAGGAGGAGGACAGAGTGTAGGTACACAGAACATCAGAGGGTCAAATGTGCGAGAAAATGAGAGCAGACAGTGTTGGCAAACAATGTTGCAACCTTGTGTGGGAACCGCAGGTGCAGAAACACAAAAGAAGAATCCCTGTGGGATGCAGAAACTGGCAGAGAAATTTTCCGTGCAACGTTCATATTGTTGTTACTCAGCCAGCGTTTGTGGGTCTGATGGACCCGTTGCATTTTGTGGCTTTTAATGCCTCACAATCAAACACTTTCATGTTAAAATGCTGAACAGATGTTTAGTATTTTAAGGGTTAACATTTTTTACCCATTATAATTGGGGTACCTAGGTTATATTCTAAAAAACATTTTAGCACCATACAGTGTATCGTAACAGTGATAATTTCTGCAAAAACCGTACGTCTGTGCCTTGTAAATAAGTATTTTAGTAAATAAAACCCCGGAAGACAAAATCATTTGTGTTCCTGGCGGTCAACCCCTCCAGATCCAATCACAAGATTTAGAGAAAGGAGGGATGACCAGTGCCCACGAAGGAGCCTCCTGATTGGCCGACGAGATATATAGTGAAGCGCGTGTACGGTGCAAACTTATTTACGGTAAAATATGGCTGCTGAACACCCACCTGGAAAGATTGCAATACCTGCACTGCAAAAACTGAAATCGAAGTAAGATTTTATGTTAGAGTGTTTTACTTGTTTTAAGTGTTTTTGTCCTATATGATCTCAGTAAGATATTACAGCTTGTAGCTGAGATTGTATGACCTATAATGAGTAAAACATGCTTGAAACTAGAATATCAACTGTTGCAAAGCTGTGTCATCAACACTCACAAGTATAAAACTATTTTTTTAAAGTAATAATTTCTTAATTCAAGCATGAACAAAAAAAAAAATCATGACTTTGACACAATTGTGTCTCATAATTAAAACAGTTCTGATTAGATTTTTGATTTCCATTAGCTGGTTGCCACAACAACCCACTAGTCTCCCTGGGGTCCACAAACTCCATCCATCCATCCATTTTCTACCGCTTATTCCCTTTGGGGTCGCGGGGGGGCGCTGGAGCCTATCTCAGCTACAATCGGGCGGAAGGCGGGGTACACCCTGGACAAGTCGCCACCTCATCGCAGGGCCAACACAGATAGACAGACAACATTCACACTCACATCCACACACTAGGGCCAATTTAGTGTTGCCAATCAACTTATCCCCAGGTGCATGTCTTTGGAAGTGGGAGGAAGCCGGAGTACCCGGAGGGAACCCACGCAGTCACGGGGAGGACATGCAAACTCCACACAGAAAGATCCCGAGCCCGGGATTGAACCCAAGACTACTCAGGACCTTCGTATTGTGAGGCAGATGCACTAACCCCTCTGCCACTCAAAAAAGCATATAATTATAACTACACAATACAGAAAAAATAAAATAAAAGCATCAATAAGAAAACAAGCAAACAACTTACAGTCACAGAATAATAATTACCATATAAATATAACTACACAATACAAAACCAAACAAAATCATCAACAAGCAAACTAATTTAAAAACTCAGACAAAATATGACTTTCCTTTTCAAAACCGGTTTACTTTCAATGCCGGTGAGAATTCGAGGCAGGTTATTCCAGAGCGATACAGATCTATATATAGATGACAGCCAAATGGACTTTGCTGTTATAGTAGTGCACTTGTTATTAGTGAGAATATACTTATTTTAAGGTATTTTGGGGTTCATTGAGGTTAGCTAATTTTACTTGTTTTGGAAAGTCTTGACAAGCCACATTTTCTTGTTCTATTGGCAGATAATTTTGCTTAGTTCAAATAAAACACCCCTAATTTTTTTTTTCTTGTTTTTGAACACTGACTTTTTGCAGTGTGTGCTTGACTTTACAGCAAATACTGCTAAAAAAAAAACAACCCCCAAGAGGAAAACAGAGAAAAAAAGAAGACTCTGGATGTAAAAAACCCAAAACAAATAAGAGCCAAAACTCGAATAAATATTGTTCCGGCGTATTCACGATGGATGGCATCGCGGGCCAGTCTTGGACTCATTTTGGACGCACAAGTGGCTGTTTTCCTTCCAGACAGGTAATCTAGAGTTCCATTTTGCTATATTTTGTGTGGCGACGTGTGTTACTGATTGTATGCAATAAAATACGAACTAGGGGATCCTTGGATGCAATATCAGACTCTCAACAACTAAATGCTCATCAAACACTTATTTGGAACATCCCACAGGTGAACAGGCTAATTGGGAACAGGTGGGTCACCACTTTGTGAACAAATGCGTGAGCAAATTGTCGAACAATTTAAGAACAACATTTCTCAACGAGCTATTGCAAGGAATTTAGGGATTTTACCGTCTATGGTCCGTAACATATTCAAAAGATTCAGAGAATCTGGAGAAATCACTCCACATAAGCGATGATATTACGGACCTTCGATCCCTCAGGTGGTACTGCATCAAAAACCGACATTAGTGTGTAAAGGATATCACCACATAGGCTCAGGAACACTTCAGAAAACCACTGTCAGTAACTACAGTTTGTCGCTACATCTGTAAGTGCAAGTTAAAACTCTACTACGCAAAGTGAAAGCCATTTATCAACAACACCCAGAAATGCCGCAGGCTTTGCTGGGCTTGAGCTCATCTAAGATGAATTAAAGTGGAAAAATATCTGTGGTCACATTTCAAATTGTTTTTGGAACAACAACCCACTAGTCTCCCTGGGGTCCACAAACTCAAAAAAGCATATAATTATAACTACACAATACAGAAAAAATAAAATAAAAGCATCAATAAGAAAACAAGTAAACAATTTACAGTCACAGAATAATAATTACCATATAAATATAACTACACAATACAAAACCAAACAAAATCATCAACAAGCAAACTAATTTAAAAACTCAGATAAAATATGACTTTCCTTTTAAAAACCTGTTTACTTTCAATGCCACTGTCAGTAACTACAGTTTGTCGCTACATCTGTAAGTGCAAGTTAAAACTCTACTACGCAAAGTGAAAGCCATTTATCAACAACACCCAGAAATGCCGCAGGCTTCGCTGGGATTGAGCTCATCTAAAATGGATTAAAGTGGAAAAATATCTGTGGTCACATTTCAAATTGTTTTTGGAAACTGTAAACGTTGTATCCTCAGGAACAAAGGGGAAAGAAGCATCCGGACTGTTATAGGCCCAACGTTCAAAAGCCAGCATCTGTGATGGTATTGGGGTGTATTAGTGACCAAGACATGGGTAACTTACACATCTGTGAAGGCGCCATTAATGCTGAAAGGTACATACAGGTTTTGGAGCAACATATGTTGCCATCTAAGCAACGTTATCATGGACGCCCCTGCTTATTTCAGCAAGACAACGTCAAGCCACGTGTTACAACAGCGTGGCTTCATAGTAAAAGAGTGCGGGTACTAGACTGGCCTGCCTGTAGTCCAGACCTGTCTCCCATTAACAATGTGTGGCGCAATATGAAGCCTAAAATACCACAACGGAGACCCAATAATGCCCTTTTTTTGCGGTCCCCTTTATTTAGAAAAGTATCGAGAAGTATCGAAACACACTTTGGTACCAGTACCAGTACCAAAATATTACCCTACTAGCCAGTTACAAATGATGTTATATCTTGCTGCTCTCGCCGTCCTGCACCCAGGGGTAGAAAACACGTTTGATCGGCACACAGTGGCCTCAAATTCCCATTGCTAAGCACGTTGACTAACTAATTCCATGCCAATTCAGTGCGTTAAATCCAAGACAAAAGTACGATTAAAACATCTTCAAGTCCTGTGTGCTAAAAGGGGGGCCCCCGTCCACCAAAAGACAAACAGAGCTCTGCTGCTTTTGGCTGAAACCTCAATATCCAGGCCCCCAGGAGCTCCTCGGTGCAAGTTCGACCCACTCCTCCTTTTTTCAACTAATACCTCGTG
Organism: Nerophis lumbriciformis; assembly: GCF_033978685.3. NCBI lineage: Eukaryota > Metazoa > Chordata > Actinopteri > Syngnathiformes > Syngnathidae > Nerophis > Nerophis lumbriciformis. The sequence continues at coordinate 25,490,923 of NC_084575.2, forward strand.
TGCTGCACCCTCCCACCCCTCCTCTCAAAGTAGAATAGCGGCAGATGTGACCAATCAGGCTGATAAAGAGGGAATCTGCCGTGGACTGACGCGCAGCTGTGTGTGCAGCTGTGCGCTGTTGTTACGCCAGAGAATCAGAGACATAGCGCAGGGGAAAAACACAGAGAAGAGACAAAGAGGGAGGTGGAGATCCGGCCGCATTCTCCTGAGATCATCTAATGGGATCAAAGCATCGTCCTATTACAGCTTGCGTGTCAAAGTCAAGGCCCGCGGGCCAGATCCGGGCGGGCCTTGACTTTGACACTGTGACGCAACAGTTTGTTTACATGTAACATCTTACACTCATTCTTTGTCTCATTTTGTCCACCAAACGTTTTATACTGTGTGAGAATGCACGATGTTATTGTCTTGTGTGGAGTGCTAATCAGGCATATTTTGTCACTGCATGACTGCAAGCTAATCAATGCTAACATGCTATTTAGGCTAGCTGTATGTACATATTGCATCATTATGCCTCATTTGTAGGTATATCCTTTAATTTTATTCTCTTTGTATATCATTTTCTTTAGCATGTCTTATGACACATTATCTGTATATAATATTGGCTACATTTCAGATAGTTGTTTGTGTGCCATGTTGTTCCAGACCACAGCAAACATTACCTAGCTAGCTACACACACATATATATATATATATATATATATATATACACATTAGGGATGTCCGATAATGGCTTTTTGCTGATATCCAATATTACGATATTGTCCAACTCTTTAATTACCGATACCGATATCAACCGATACCGATATCAACAGATATATGCAGTCGTGGAATTAACACATTATTATGCCTAATTTGGACAACCAGCTATGGTGAAGATAAGGTACTTTTTAAAAAAATTAATAAAATAAGATAAATAAATTATAAACATTTTCTTGAATAAAAAAGAAAGTAAAACAATATCAAAATAGTTACATAGAAACTAGTAATGAATGAAAATTAGTCAAATTAACTGTTAAAGGTTAGTACTATTAGTGGACCAGCAGCACGCACAATAATGTGTGTTACGGACTGTATCCCTTGCAGACTGTATTGATATATATTGATATATAATGTAGGAACCAGAATATTAATAACAGAAAGAAACAACTCTTGTGTGTGAAGAGTGTAAATGGGGGATGAATATTTTTTGGGTTGGTGCACTAATTGTAAGTGTATCTTGTGTTTTTTATTTTGATTTAATAAAAAATAAAAAATAAAATAAAAAACGATACCGATAATAAAAAAAAACCCGATACCGATCATTTCCGATATTACATTTTAACACATTTATCGGACATCCCTAATATACATATATATACACATATATACAGTACATACTGTATATATATATATATATATATATATATATATATACTTTTTTAGACAATATGATTTGCCTGAGCGGCTCGGAGACACCGAGAGTGACAAGTGGTAGAAAATGGATTAGAAAAGACGGATTAAAAAAATTCAAAATAAAATCTAAAAAAATGTTTTACGTAATCCATTATTATACAGAGCCTATTATTTTTTATTAGTCGTTTAGTTTAGTCGACTATTCAAAAATGTGTCAAAATATTAATCCTAATTGGTAGCTCTAGTCCAGGAGTGTCCAAACTTTTTGACTGGGGGGGCTGCATGTGTGTGGATTTTTTTTTTTAAGTCTTTTGTCAATGCTTTCCATTATGAAAGGTGGTGATTATCAAATGCCAAAGTCGAGTATTCACAACGGGGTCGGCGACACTCGTGTTGAAAGTGTCCCAACTTGATGCGTTCACGTCTCTCTTCGGCTTTAGAATGGACGAGTGGCCGGTGCTTGTTTTCTTTTCCCCCCTGTGTTTATTTTCATCTTACTCCCCTCGTTCAGCCCCCGTTGGCCCTCGCCGTTCAACCGTCTTGGGAACAAACTGACCATATTAAGAAGGAGATTCAGCAGACTGTCCCTAGAAGCCTGTGGCAATAAATCATCTCTTCGTGTGCTTTGATCACACGGCTGTTACGTTATCGGGGTTACTCGGTTTGTACCGGGGAATTGTTTCTGCAAGTGATGTGTTAGCGTAATTAATAAGGATTGATCGGGCAAAGCAATAAAGATTAAAATTAAGCCAGCAATTCACTAGAAAATAGATCCAACTAACGATTCACTTTGGTGCAAATTTACTCTTGCTTGATGTGGCTTCGTCGGAAGTGGGTTAGACTTTGGGGAATTATGTGCTTTCAAGTGTACAAATAAGATTAGTTGGATTGCCGCTGTGGTTCTTTCCAGAAAACCTATGTCAGGATTAAACAGATAAATAAACTCCTCTAATCCGGTTTTAACTTTTTTCACGGCTAGTGGGGACAAATTTGGCTCGACTTGAATTATGTTTTGGATGACTAAATACAGAACTGCCTTCAGAAATTAGATTTATCAATCAATGTTGACTTATATAGACCTAAATCACGAGTGTCTCAAAGGGCTGCACAAGCCACAACGACATCCTCGGCTCAGATCCCACATCAGGGCAAGGAAAAACTCAACCCAATGGTATGACAATGACAAACCGGACGTCGAGTGGATCTAGCATAATAGTGTGAGAGTCCAGTCCATAGTGGATTCAACATAATATTGTGAGAGTCCAGTCCATAGTGGATTTAACATAATATTGTGAGAATCCAGTCCATAGTGGATCTAACATAATAATGTGAGAGTCCAGTCCATAGTGGATTTAACATAATATTGTGAGAGTCCATTCCATAGTTGATTTAACATAATATTGTGAGAGTCTAGTCCATAGTGGATATAACATAATATTGTGAGAGTCTAGTCCATAGTGGATCTAACATAATAGTGAGAGGCCAGTCCATAGTGGATCTAACATAATAATGTGAGAGTCCAGTCCATAGTGGATCTAACATAATAATGTGAGAGTCCAGTCCATAGTGGATCTAACATAATAATGTGAGAGTCCAGTCCATAGTGGATTTAACATAATATTGTGAGAGTCCATTCCATAGTGGATTTAACATAATATTGTGAGAGTCTAGTCCATAGTGGATCTAACATAATATTGTGAGAGTCTAGTCCATAGTGGATCTAACATAATAATGTGAGAGTCCAGTCCATAGTGGATTTAACATAATATTGTGAGAGTCCATTCCATAGTGGATTTAACATAATATTGTGAGAGTCTAGTCCATAGTGGCTCTAACATAATATTGTGAGAGTCCAGTCCATAGTGGATCTAGCATAATAGTGAGAGTCCAGGCTATAGTGGATCTAACATAATAGTGAGAGTCCAGTCCATAGTGGATATAACATAATATTGTGAGAGTCCAGTCCATAGTGGATCTAGCATAATATTGTGAGAGTTCAGTCCATAGTGGATCTAACATAATAGTGAGAGTCCAGACCATAGTGGATATAACATAATATTGTGAGAGTCTAGTCCATAGTGGATCTGACATAATAATGTGAGAGTCCAGTCCATAGTGGATTTAACATAATATTGTGAGAGTCCAGTCCATAGTGGATCTAACATTATAATGTGAGAGTCCAGTCCATAGTGGATCTAACATAATATTGTGAGAGCTCAGTCCATAGTGGATCTAACATAAAAGTGAGAGTCCAGTCCAAAGTGGATTTAACATAATATTGTGAGAGTCCAGTCCATAGTGGATCTAACATAATAGTGAGAGTTCAGTCCATAGTGGATATAACATAATATTGTGAGAGTCCAGTCCATAGTGGATTTAACATAATATTGTGAGAGTCTAGTCCATAGTGGCTCTAACATAATATTGTGAGAGTCCAGTCCATAGTGGATCTAGCATAATAGTGAGAGTCCAGGCTATAGTGGATCTAACATAATAGTGAGAGTCCAGTCCATAGTGGATATAACATAATATTGTGAGAGTCCAGTCCATAGTGGATCTAGCATAATATTGTGAGAGTTCAGTCCATAGTGGATCTAACATAATAGTGAGAGTCCAGACCATAGTGGATATAACATAATATTGTGAGACTCTAGTCCATAGTGGATCTAACATAATAGTGAGATTCAAGTCCATAGTGGATTTAACATAATATTGTGAGAGTCTAGTCCATAGTGGATCTGACATAATAATGTGAGAGTCCAGTCCATAGTGGATTTAACATAATATTGTGAGAGTCCAGTCCATAGTGGATCTAACATTATAATGTGAGAGTCCAGTCCATAGTGGATCTAACATAATATTGTGAGAGCTCAGTCCATAGTGGATCTAACATAATAGTGAGAGTTCAGTCCATAGTGGATATAACATAATATTGTGAGAGTCCAGTCCATAGTGGATTTAACATAATATTGTGAGAGTCTAGTCCATAGTGGCTCTAACATAATATTGTGAGAGTCAAGTCCATAGTGGATCTAGCATAATAGTGAGAGTCCAGGCTATAATGGATCTAACATAATAGTGAGAGTCCAGTCCATAGTGGATATAACATAATATTGTGAGAGTCCAGTCCATAGTGGATCTAACATAATAGTGAGAGTCCAGACCATAGTGGATCTAACATAATATTGTGAGACTCTAGTCCATAGTGGATCTAACATAATAGTGAGATTCAAGTCCATAGTGGATTTAACATAATATTGTGAGAGTCTAGTCCATAGTGGATCTGACATAATAATGTGAGAGTCCAGTCCATAGTGGATTTAACATAATATTGTGAGAGTCCAGTCCATAGTGGATCTAACATTATAATGTGAGAGTCCAGTCCATAGTGGATCTAACATAATATTGTGAGAGCTCAGTCCATAGTGGATCTAACATAATAGTGAGAGTTCAGTCCATAGTGGATATAACATAATATTGTGAGAGTCCAGTCCATAGTGGATTTAACATAATATTGTGAGAGTCTAGTCCATAGTGGCTCTAACATAATATTGTGAGAGTCAAGTCCATAGTGGATCTAGCATAATAGTGAGAGTCCAGGCTATAATGGATCTAACATAATAGTGAGAGTCCAGTCCATAGTGGATATAACATAATATTGTGAGAGTCCAGTCCATAGTGGATCTAACATAATAGTGAGATTCGAGTCCATAGTGAATTTAACATAATATTGTGAGAGTCTAGTCCATAGTGGATCTGACATAATAATGTGAGAATCCAGTCCATAGTGGATCTAACATTATAATGTGAGAGTCCAGTCCATAGTGGATCTAACATAATATTGTGAGAGCTCAGTCCATAGTGGATCTAACATAATAATGTGAGAGTCCAGTCCATAGTGGATCTAACATAATATTGTGAGAGCTCAGTCCATAGTGGATCTAACATAATAATGTGAGAGTCCAGTCCATAGTGGGGCCAGCAGGAGATCATCTTGAGCGGAGACAGGTCAGCAGCGCAGACGTCCCCAACTTATGCACAGATGAGTGGTCAACCCTGGGTCCCCACTTTAGACAGCTAGCGCCTCATCTGTGGTCACCGAATCTGTGCCCCCCCCCTCTCCACGAAGGAGATTTATGACCATTGCATTTTTGGTTTTTATGTTTAGCCCAAAGGAGTCCACACAACAGATGCTCTGTTGTACGCTTGGCGAGCTGCTGGTTACCACCGGGCCTTACTGGATGAATGTGTACCTTCAAGGGGAACCAAATAAACACGGACCCACTTAAACACACACGGAAGGTGTGCATTAAAGACACGTTTTTTTTTTTTTCCGGAATCCGAACCGTGTTATATTCAGGATCCAGCGGCGTCAGGAAAACAACCAACACTGATGTCCTCCACTGTACAGGACACCTCTTATACTTTCATTGGTTCTGCTAAAAGCCGTAAAGCATACGAATGACCTAATCTCCAATAAAAATTGGGGAGGGAACAGCATGCTATTGTTATGGAGACAAAACACTAGGAACATTTACTCGGCGTCTTAATGTGAAAATGGGATGCTGACATTTAAAGGCTGGGGTTATTAATAATGACTGTTTACGAGGCGACGCATAGCGCTTTGGTTTTTTAATGTGCTGAGCACAACTTTATCAACATACAGTACATTTATGTCGAGACATGTGCAGGCAGGGTGGAGACGAGGTCGCTCACTCAGCACTATTGGTGTGTGACACTTTGCGTTGTGAAAGGCAGAGCTCTATTATACTTGTACCGACAGCTCCTGTTTACATGTAAACAGGAGCTTTTGGTACAAGTATAAGGTATTAGTATAACTTTGCTGGTTTCAAGAAATGTAATGCCGAGCGCGTATCATTATGTCAAGATAATGGCACTGGCATGTACTTAATTTAAGAATATTTTTCAACATATTGTCGACCGTGTATCCCGGGAAGTCCTGTGGGGAGTGCTCAGAGAGTATGGGGTATCGGACTGTCTGATTGGGGCGGTCCGCTCCCTGTACGATCAGTGTCAGAGCTTGGTCCGCATTGCCGGCAGTAAGTCGGACCCGTTTCCATTGAGGGTTGGACTCCGCCAAGGCTGCCCTTTGTCACCGATTCTGTTCATAACTTTTATGGAGAGAATTTCTTGGCGCAGTCAAGGCGTTGAGGGGATCTGGTTTGGTGGCTGCAGGATTAGGTCTCTGCTTTTTGCAGATGATGTGGTCCTGATGGCTTAATCTGGCCAGGATCTTCAGCTCTCGCTGGATCGGTTCGCAGCCGAGTGTGAAGCGACTGGGATGGGAATCAGCACCTCTGAGTCTGAGTCCATGGTTCTCGCCCGGAAAAGAGTGGAGTGCCATCTTCGGGTTGGTGAGGATATCTTTCCCCAAGTGGAGGAGTTAAAGTCGGACCCGTTTCCATTGAGGGTTGGACTCCGCCAAGGCTGCCCTTTGTCACCGATTCTGTTCATAACTTTTATGGACAGAATTTCTAGGCGCAGTCAAGGCGTTGAAGGGATCTGGTTTGGTGGCTGCAGGATTAGGTCTCTGCTTTTTGCAGATGATGTGGTCCTGATGGCTTCATCTGGCCAAGATCTTCAGCTCTCACTGGATCGGTTCGAAGCCGAGTGTGAAGCGACTGGGATGGGAATCAGCAACTCCAAGTCTGAGTCCATGGTTCTCGCCCGGAAAAGGGTGGAGTGCCATCTTCGGGTTGGTGAGGATATCTTTCCCCAAGTGGAGGAGTTAAAGTACCTCGGAGTCTTGTTCACGAGTGAGGGAAGAGTGGATCGTGAGGTCGACAGGCGGATCAGTGCGGCGTCTTCAGTAATGCGGACGCTGTATCGATCCGTTGTGGTGAAGAAGGAGCTGAGCCGGAAGGCAAAGCTCTCAATTTACCTGTCGATCTACGATCCCATCTTCACCTATGGTCATGAGCTTTGGGTCATGACCGAAAGGACAAGATCACGCGTACCAGCCGCCAAAATTAGTTTCCTCCGCCGGGTGGCGGGGCTCTCCCTTAGAGATAGGGTGAGAATCTCTGTTATCTGGGAGGAGCTCAAACTAAAGCCGCTGCTCCTCCACATCGAGAGGTGCCAGTTGAGGTGGTTCGGGTATCTGGTCAGGATGCCACCCAAACGCCGGTGTTTGGGGCACGTCCGACCGGTAGGAGGCCACGGGGAAGACCCAGGACACGTTGGGAAGACTATGTCTCCCGGCTGGCCTGGGAATGCCTTGGGATCCCCTGGAAGGAGTTGGACGAAATGGCTGGGGAGAGGTAAGTCTGGGCTTCCCTGCTTAGGCTGCTTCCCCCGCTACCCGACCTCGGATAAGCGGAAGATGATGGATGGATGGATGTTTAGAAAAAATAAACTAGTTTTTAGTATAAGTTTGCTGGTTTCAAGAAATGTAATGCCTAGCGCATATCATTATGTCAAGGTAATGGCACTCGCATTTACTTAATTTAAGAATATTTTTCAACATATTGAGAAAAAAGGTATCATATTTTTGTTTTCTATCTAGAAAAGTGCACTTGTTATTAGTCAGAATATACTTATTTTAAGGTATTTTTGGGTTCATTGAGGTTAGCTAATTTGACTTGTTTTGGAAAGTTTTGACAAGTCAAATTTTCTTGTTCTGTTGGCAGATAATTTTGCTAAGTTTAAGTAAAATACTCTTAATTGTTTTCTTTTTTTTTCTTGTTTTTGAACACTGACTTTTTGCAGTGCATTCCGTTAAATCAATGACAAGTTAGCAGCCAACAGGCAAAAACTCAAGAAAGTGAGGGATATACCGGCATTATATCATCACCCGATTCTATTCGGACCATGGAGACAGAGTTAAAGAAGCTATCGCAACTTTTGTTGTTGGCAATGATTATACACTTAATTATTATACATTGAATTTTAAAACACTGATTTTTTTTTCCACTGAATTTTTATACACTGAAATTATTTTCAATGAATATATCAGCATAATTTGATGTAACAAATTCAGTTCACAAAATTCAAACGCAAAAAAAAATTCAGTTACATAAATTCTGTCAGGTTCTGTTGATCTTGAACCACAAGATGCAGAGATGGCAGGCGTAGCGCAGGCAAACATGACTTTAATGTTGAAAAGATGAAAACAGGAAACAAGCAACACGAAACAATCATCGAGCCCTGACTGGAGGGCGTGGCAGGCATAAATAGCAGTCTGATTGGCAACTGGAACCAGGTGTGCCAGGCTGCCAATCAGGGACAGGTGAGGGAAACGAGTGCTCTTAAAGGGGAACATTATCACAATTTCAGAAGGGTTAAAACCATTCAAAATCAGTTCCCAGTGGCTTATTTTATTTTTCAAAGTTTTTTTTCAAAATTTTACCCATCACGCAATATCCCTAAAAAAAGCTTCAAAAGTGCCTGATTTTAACCATCGTTATATACACCCGTCCATTTTCCTGTGACGTCACATAGTGATGCCAATACAAACAAACATGGCGGATAGAACAGCAAGGTATAGCGGCATTAGCTCGGATTCAGACTCGAATTTCAGCGGCTTAAGCGATTCAACAGATTACGCATGTATTGAAACGGATGGTTGTAGTGTGGAGGCAGGTAGCGAAAATGAAATTGAAGAAGAAACTGAAGCTATTGAGCCATATCGGTTTGAACCGTATGCAAGCGAAACCGACGAAAACGACACGACAGCCAGCGACACGGGAGAAAGCGAGGACGAATTCTGCGATCGCCTTCTAACCAACGATTGGTATGTGTTTGTTTGGCATTAAAGGAAACTAACAACTATGAACTAGGTTTACAGCATATGAAATACATTTGGCAACAACATGCACTTTGAGAGTGCAGACATCCCATTTCAGGCGCGCTAAGAACATATATTTTTCCACGATTTCAGCACTCAGGTTAACCATACCTAAATAGACACAACATACTGCATTACACAAGACTACCCGAATGTACTCGAATGATTGAAAAAAAAAAAAGTTTTTAAGCTAAATTATTGGTAAACACAGTTTATGTATAATAATTTACGTAAAACCGCGAGTAATGAATAACGTTTTCATCAATTAATATATTCTGTAGACATACCCTCATCCGCTCTCTTTTCCTGAAAGCTGATCTGTCCAGTTTTGGAGTTGATGTCAGCATCTGCTTTGAGTGTCGCAGGATATCCACACATTCTTGCCATCTCTGTCGTAGCATAGCTTTCGTCGGTAAAGTGTGCGGAACAAACGACTGACCATTTCCACAGCCTCGTATTTTGAACAAATTTCGTCCAATTTCTTGCCACTTTCGCATCTTTGGGCCACTGGTGCAACTTGAATCCGTCCCTGTTCGTGTTGTTACACCCTCCGACAACACACCGACGAAAGTGAGAAAATGGCAGATTGCTTCCCGATGTGACGTCACAACGTGACGTCATCGCCCCGAGAGCGAATAATAGAAAGGCGTTTAATTCGCCAAAATTCACCCATTTAGAGTTCGGAAATCGGTTAAAAAAATATATGGTCTTTTTTCTGCAACATTAAGGTATATATTGACGCTTACATAGGTCTGGTGATAATGTTCCCCTTTAAAGGCATGCAGGAAGTGGAACTAAAATAAGAGCGCTGACAGTATATAAACACCAACTAAGGAAACATAACGATTCAGTGTAAAAAATAATGTATGTGGTCACTAGTTCTCGGCCCAGTGTATTTATGGACCAATTTTAAGTTTTTAAATAATTTATCGGTTGGCGATCATAACCACAAATCGTCGCAGAATGTCGTAAAACTCGATGACCACTTGCATAATGCTCGAATTGGAATAGTGCTGATTGGAGACAGATACAAATAACAACCTTGTTTAATGGAGTTGTTAATCCAGCCACTACCTCACTGATCTAACTAGCAATGTCTAACCCCAACTCTTTGAGCAAACAAATCAGACATTAATTACCTTTGCCAGGAGGTTATGCACTCTGATTGTGTTTGTTTGTTAGCAACATGACTCAAAAAGTAATGGGCACATTTTGATTAAACTTTCAGGAAATGTTAGAAATAAGGAACAATTGATTACATTTTGGGGGCGATCCAGATCCAGGAGTTGCTTTCGTGGGGAAGCGCCTGAGGTCTAGGTCTTGATCACAAACACACACCATTCTCTTCTTCACTCAGCCCTCAGTAGAATCAGAAAGATGAGCTCGGCTCCAGCTGGAGGCTGAAGAAAGTCTTGACTCAGTCTTCTGTCAGAAGCAATTTCAGCAAGAGTACTGCTGTAAAGTCAAAGGGGGCTGCATGCACTCTCAGGTAGTAACATATATCACTCTGCGCTGGAACTCGCTGATGCGCTTGGGAAACAAAAAATGTCAGTGTGATGCCACAAATGGAATGGGATTGGGAGAACATGACATGTCAAAGAAAGCTATCTGTCACCTTGCAACAAACAGCCATATGCCAAACATATCAAATACACTACATTGCCAAAAGTATTTGGCCACCTGCCTTGACTCGCATATGAACTTAAAGTGCCATCCCATTCCTAACCCATAGGGTTCAATATGATGTTGGTTCACCTTTTTGCAGCTATTACAGCTTCAACTCTCCTGGGAAGGCTGTCCACAAGGTTGCGGAGTGATTTTTATAGGAATTTTCTTCCAAAAACGCATTGGTGAGGTCACACACTGATGTTGGTCAAGAAGGCTCTCAGTCTCCGTTCTAATTCATCCCAAATGTGTTCCATCGGGTTCAGGTCAGTCAAGTTCATCCACACCAGACTCTGTCATCCATGTCTTTATGGACCTTGTTTTGTGCACTTGTGCACAGTCATGTTGGAAGAGGAAGGGGCCCGCTCCAAACTGTTCCCACAAGGTTGGGAGCATGGAATTGTCCAAAATGTGGAACTAGAACTAAGGGGCCAACTCTTGAAAAACAACACCACACTATAATTCCTCCTCCACCAAATTTCACACTCGGCACAATGCAGTCCGAAATGTATTGTTCTCCTGGCAACCTCCAAACCCAGACTCGTCCATCAGATTGCCAGATGGTAAAGCGTGATTCAACACTCCAAAGAACACATCTTCACTGCTCTAGAGTCCAGTGGCGACGTGCTTTACACCACTGCATCCGACGCTTTGCATTGGACTTGGTGATGTATGGCTTAGATGCAGTTGCTCGGCCATGGAAACCCATTCCATGAAGCTCTCTGCGTTCTGTACGTGGGCTAATTGGAAGGTCACATGCAGTTTGGAGCTCTGTAGCAACTGACTGTGCAGAAAGTCGGCCACCTCTTTGAACTATGGGCTTCAGCACCCGCTGACTTCTCTCTGTCAGTTTACGTGGCCTACCACTTGGTGGCTGAGTTGCTGTTGTTCTCAAACTCTTCCATTTTCTTATAATAAAGCCAACAGTTGACTTTGGAATATTTAGGAGCAAAGAAATTTCACAACTGGATTTGTTGCACAGGTGGCATCCTATGACAGTTCCACGCTGGAAATCACTGAGCTCCTGAGAGAGGACCATTCTTTCACAAATGTTTGTAGAAACAGTCTCCATGCCTAAGTGCTTGATTTCTTACACCTGTGGCCGGGCCAAGTGATCAGGACACCTGATTCTGATCATTTGGACGGGTGGCCTAATTCTTTTGGCAATATAGTGTACTTGATATGCTTCTTTGTTGGCACTTTGTTCGCTTTGTTCCCCAAAATACTAGATTATACTGTACGGCAGTGGTGGAATGTCATGTAGTTGATAAAGCTATTCCCATTCAGCCTTTGCGTCCAGTGCTGGAATCACAAGCCACACCACGGTTAACGATGCAAACCGTGACATGGTGAGCCCACCTGAACGGTACTACCATGGCTTTAAGGCCCCTTTTACACTAAGCCGGGTAAATCCCACCCAACCTTATCCTTCTCCACACACAAACAAAGGTCGTTTAAGACCCCTTCCTAGTACTGACGCGCGGAAAATGTGCACGTCATAGTCACCTCCAGTGTTGCTTTGTGTGCAACTTCTTAAATTTAACTTATCTGAACAATATCCAGTGTTGTGGTATTTCAATTAACTGGAATCCAGTGTGCTGTGGGGTCCTATTGTAGTGAATCACACCCGAGCCATCATAAATTAATCAAATATTTAATGGACACGTGAAAGTAAACAATGTGATAAAGAACATTTTACATCAATCAATCTAAGGATCGAGATATCTGGTCAGGACACTCCTCACTCTTTTGCCTTCACCTTCATTGTCCATTCCTTTTTGGTGACTTTATATACTCTGGACCTAGACCTTGAGTCCGCGACATACATGGCGGACAATAACTGATACAGTTTGCTTTGCCAGTCCAAAAGCATTCGCCGTTTTCCGTAGTCTTCCCTCGACGACCAGGTAATACAAACAAAGACAACCTTTTTTTTTATCACATCCACAGGAGCCCGCATTCTTGTTGTTTTTCGGTAAGTAGAATCACAGCTGACCTGGACATTGGACATTGGAAAGTTCTCTTGTCGTCTGAGAAGTGTTGTATCCCAAATAGCTGCAATCGCTTTCTCTTAAGGTATTCATGTGTGATTTCCACAAGCGTCTGTACGGACGGAAGGAGAAACAGGGGCATGTCTGGATGACACGCCTCCATCTTTCCAGTGGTTAGCTCCGAGGTTAAGAAACCGCTTTATTATGAAGCTGGCTGTGGCGCGTTCTTTCTGACGTCACTTCCTGTGTGGGGCACGGTCTTTCTGGCGTCACTTCCTCTCCGGACTCAGTTTGTAAACGATCAATGAGTCCATACAAAGCTAAGAGCCGGAGATTCAAGAAATAGACGCTCTTAACCATGTAAAAAAATATCCAGGAAGGGGATCCTTAAACGATGATTTAGGGTGGCTGACACACAGCTTAGGCTAAAAAATAATTTGCTTAATGAGGTATCCGGCTTGATGTAGACAGGGTCTAAGACAGTGGTTCTTAACCTGGGTTTGATAGAACCCTAGGGGTTCGGCGGAGGTCAAAACACACCCGACTTATCGTGTAAATACAAATTTCTCCCTATCGCCGTATTACAGATACTGAAACAGCTGACTGATTTGCAGGTGTGTAGTTTGTTGTGAGTTTATGTACTGTGTTGGTTTTGTTCTTTGAACAAGGTGATGTTCATGCACGGTTCATTTTATGCACCAGTAAAAAAAACATGGTAACACTTTAGTATGGGGAACATATTCACCATTAATTAGTTGCTTATTAACATGCAAATTAGTAACATATTGGCTCTTAACTAGTCATTATTAAGTACTTATTAATGCCTTATTCTGCATGGCCTTATTGTAACCCTAACCCTCTAACCCTGACCCTAACCCTAACCAAATAACTCTAAATTAAGTCTTTGTCACTTAAAATATGTTCCCCATACTGAAGTGTTACCAAAAATGAATTTGAAAATCTTGAATTTGAAAAAAAAATACATTTTACTTTTCACTAAAGAAGGGTTCGGTGAATGCGCATATGAAACTGGTGGGGTTCGGTACCTCCAACAAGGTTAAGAACCACTGGTCTAAGAGAACCACTCACACCAGAAACCCTCCTGAAAGAAATGCAGTAAGTCGTGCATAAGACGTTCCCAGACGACTGGTAGAGTGGGGATGTAGAGGCTGCACGCAGTCTGTTAATGAACTTAGAATGGTTGGTCTGTGTGAAAGGAAATACAGCCCCGGAGCTCAAAAAGCTGCCAGTTGTCTGACTGTGCCGACTTAAAACAGATTTATGTTCGTCCGGTAGGTGGGAGCAGGGGAATTTTTTGCTCCCTGAGTTAAATCATGACTGAAACTAAGACATTAATTGTGAGTGTGGTGGAACAGAAGTCTTTAGGCTATGTGTTATTTAGAATGACCCCCCCAGCCCTCAAGCATTGTGCAATATGTCTCTTCACTACATGGAAATGTGGTGTGTTGACAATCCATGCTGAGTTTTTCAACTCAAGCGGTGAGGTATGTTATGATGTCAGTATTTTTTGGTGGTAGTCAAGGAGACATCTGGGCAGCTTTAAGGACGCAGAGCTCTACCCTGGGAGATGAGAGCTACGAGCTCAACGCGTCAGCACTAAAGGTCTACAAAAATGTTTTCCCAGCTTTCATTTGCACTGAGACAGATCTCGCGAAAAGCAAAAGACTTTAAAAACCACTAATTTTCTGAGGTAATTAATTACACGTCAGGCTGATTTACTACACTGGCAATTTAAGACTGGATGACAAGCCTGAGCAGTTTGAGCCGTAAAACCATAACACAAACACTGAGTGCACACCAGCACATAATCGGCATCCAACTCCTGCACCACACCCGACATAAACTAGACAGCATATGTCGGTGCTTTGAGTGATGTTGCGGACTTGACTGACTTCAGCTATACGCGAGTACATACTTTCTAGAATTAGCCCAATGGCATTTCTCTGTCAGGCTTAAGTGGACTATAGCACTAATGTGCAAAAGGCCTTGCAAAGCTTTACTCAGATACTTGAACACAGCTCCATGAGCCACCTCATAATATGCTCAGGATATTGTGCACGCCACTAAGTTTCTGTTACCACCCCCTACGTAAAGAAAAAATATAAATTCATGACAGCAAAATTGCTCTCGGGCAACTCTGTTTTTACAAGCATACTGTTGCCGCGAGTGTGAATAAATTCTGTCAGCCAGGGCAGAGGTTTGAGACAAAGACAACATTGAGGCTGCCAATGAACAGTTGTAGTGAATCCATGGCATCGGCTCCATTGCACTTTGTCAGTAAAGGGATTGTTCGTTCATTCATTTCTACAACCATTTTTTTTTTTTAAAAACAACCCAAAGGAAACCAACACCTAAACAGGTGCACAGGTGTGGCAGTCACACTGAAAAAACTGAAATTTAAGTAAGATTAAATATCTCAAATAAGGCTGATATTTGCTTATTTTCTGTCTGATAAGATAATTATTTTCCCTAAGCAGATTTTATGTTAGAGTGTTTTACTTGTTTTAAGGATTTTGGTCCTAAATGATCTCAGTAAGATATTACAGCTTGTTGCTGAGATTGTATGACCTATATTGAGTAAAACATGCTTGAAACTAGAATATTAACTGATGCAAAGCTGTGTCATCAACACTCACAAATATAAAACTACTTTTTTAAAGTAATAATTTCTTAAAATCATGATTTTGACACAATTGTGTCTCATAATTAAAACAGATGGCAGCCAAATTGACTTTGCTGTTTTATTTTCAATGAAACAATAGAAAATACGTACTTATATAATAGTACAGTTGGCACTGTTGTCATGACTTGGTCCTGGGTGTTTGCTTTTCCGGGATGCAACGGAAAGTTGGCTCGGGCGAGACGGGAATGTAAGTACATTTTTATTTAAACACTGTAACTACAAAAAAAGGAAGTAAACAAAAGGCGCGCACAAGGGCGGAGAACAAACTATGAAACCAAAAAGACTATAAACATGGAACAAAAACTTACTTTGGCATGGGACATGAAGCAGGATCTAAGAGGATGAAGAGTGTGTAGAGCATAATTGTGGGATGTCGTCAGAACGACAAACTGAAAACAATGAACTTAAATACTATCGACATGATTAACGAAAACAGGTGCGTGACTCAAAACGTGAAACATGTGCGTGACGTGACAGGTGAAAACTAATGGTTGCTATGGTGACAAAACAAAACAAAAGTGCACAAAAAGTCCAAAAACAAAACCGACCATGACTAAAACAAAACATGATCACACAGACATGACAACTGTACAGCAAACTTAGTTAATATTTAAACATTTCTAACAATTTTGAACAGAAATAGTTCATGCACATTCTGATAAATTCTTCAAAATTACAATTTAAAAATTTTTGGCCGGGGGCCGGGCTGTATATATGCGCACTAATTGACTGAAAGAGCACACACTTGGCGCGATGATGTCATGTTATCGATGGAAAAATGCATTTTTAGACAATATGATTTGAGACCCCGAGAGTAACAAGCGGTTGCCTTGTTGCCTTTCCATTAAGAAAAATAAATTAGTTTTTAGTATAAGTTTGCTGGTTTCAAGAAATGTAATGCTGAGCGCATATCATTATGTCAAGATAATGGCACTAGCATTTACTTATTTAAGAATATTTTTCAACATATTGACCAAAAAGGTCTTTTTTTTTCTACCAAGAAAAGTGCACTTGTTATTAGTGACAATATACTTATTTTAAGGTATTTTTGGGTTCATTGAGGTTAGCTAATTTGACTAGTTTTGGAAAGTCTTGACAAGCCAAATTTTCTTGTTCTATTGGCAGATAATTTTGCTGAGTTCAAATAAAATACCCCTAATTTTTGTATTTTTTTGTTTCTTGTTTTTGAACACTGACTTTTTGCAGTGTACACATCAGCTGTTTGATTGTAATGTGCAACTTAGTTGTATTTGCCAAAAATGTGAAATTCCCATGTAAAATCCCTAATGCTATTGAATAGCATGTATATGGCATATCGCCAGCTTGTAAACAGGAGGCCTTACTCTCAAGCACTTTCTAACAGGCATGCATTGAAAAGGACAACGTCATTCAGAGACATGAATACGCCTGTTTGATTGAGCCGTTGCAGAGTCTGCAACTGGACTTAATGTCACGTGTAACCCAGGTATCAAATTAGAACCGTTTGAGTTTACGTACATCTGTACTGGTATAAAAGTACCGAATTCGATACCAATCCCTCATGGTAAAATACATATTGTAGCATATTAAAAGTTGTGATTTTGTCATCATGGTATTACTTTGAATTACTTAACCCCTATTAGTTATTCGCAGTTTACAGACAATAAATCTAAGCGTCTTTTGCCTCCAGCAGCAAAAGGTTGATGTTTGTGGTTTGAATAAAATGTCTGAACCACTAGACTGAATAAACTCAATGACATTGCATCTGGTGCAGAAGTTCTGTAATAACTCCAGTCTCACTCTGCAGCCACATTGCAAAATGTGCCACTTGTATGGGTTTCTAACCAAAGAACTGCACAGCAACTCAACGTTACATCTGATTTTTCGAATACTATACAAGTAGTGAAATACCAAAAGCACAATGCAGTAGTGTTGGGCAACATACATTATCTGTTTCAAATTATTTGTTGAACCACAACAATAGCTCAATAATAATGTTTCTCATTACATCAGCAATGCTTTCAAAACCCAAAACCAGTGAAGTTAACACGTTGTGTAAATCGTAAATAAAAACAGAATACAATGATTTGCAAATCCTTTTCAACTTTTATTCAATTGAAAAGACTGCAAAGACATGATATTTATTGTTCAAACTGAAAAACGTATTTTTTTTGTGTGCAAATAATCATTAACTTAGAATTTAATGGCAGTAACACGTTGCAAACAAGTTGGCACAGGGGCATTTTTACCAGTGTTACATGGCCTTTCCTTTTAACAACACTCAGTAAACGTTTGGGAACTGAGGAGACCAATTTTTGAAGCTTTTCAGGTAGAATTATTTCCCATGCCTGCTCGATGTACAACTTAAGTTGTTCAACAGTCCGGGGTCTCCGTTGTGGTATTTTAGGCTTCATAATGCGCCACACATTTTCAATGGGAGACCGTTCTGGACTACAGGCAGGCCAGTCTAGTACCCGCACTCTTTTACTATGACGCCACGTAGTTGTAGCACGTGTTTTGGCATTGTCTTGCTGAAATAAGCAGGGGCGTCCATGATAACGTTGCTTGAAAGGCAACATATGTTGCTCCAAAACCTGAATGTACCTCTCAGCATTAATGGTGCCTTCACAGATGTGTAAGTTACCCATGCCTTAAAGGGGAACATTATCACAATTTCAGAATGGTTAAAACCATTAAAAATCAGTTCCCAGTGGCTTATTATATTTTTCGAAGATTTTTTCAAAATTTTACCCATCACGCAATATCCCTAAAAAAAGCTTCAAAGTGCCTGATTTTAACCATCGTTATATACACCCGTCCATTTTCCTGTGACGTCACATAGTGAAGCCAACACAAACAAACATGGCGGAAAGAACAGCAGGCTATAGCGACATTAGCTCGGATTCAGACTCGGATTTCAGCGGCTTAAGCGATTCAACAGATTACGAATGTATTGAAACGGATGGTTGTAGTGTGGAGGCAGGTAGCGAAAACAAAATTGAAGAAGAAACTGAAGCCATTGAGCCATATCGGTTTGAACCGTATGCAAGCGAAACCGACGAAAACGACACGACAGCCAGCGACACGGGAGAAAGCGAGGACGAATTCGGCGATCGCCTTCTAACCAACGATTGGTATGTGTTTGTTTGGCATTAAAGGAAACTAACAACTATGAACTAGGTTTACAGCATATGAAATACATTTGGCAACAACATGCACTTTGAGAGTGCAGACAGCCCAATTTTCATCAATTAATATATTCTGTAGACATACCCTCATCCACGCTCTTTTCCTGAAAGCTGATCCGTCCAGTTTTGGAGTTGATGTCAGCAGGCCAGGGAAGCTAGGGTCGATAGGGGGTTTAGCTCGCTCGTCTGCGGGAACAAACTGCCGCCATTGCTTGCCGTACTACCGAGGTCCTTTGTCCCTGAATTGCTCACACACTCCGGCAGATTTAATGGGGGTCTGGCGGCAGATTTCTTTGACTTTATCGTTGGAAATGCATCTGCTTTGAGTGTCGCAGGATATCCACACATTCTTGCCATCTCTGTCGTAGCATAGCTTTCGTCGGTAAAGTGTGCGGAACAAACGTCCAATTTCTTGCCACTTTCGCATCTTTGGGCCACTGGTGCAACTTGAATCCGTCCCTGTTCGTGTTGTTACACCCTCCGACAACACACCGACGAGGCATGATGTCTCCAAGGTACGGAAAACAGTCGAAAAAACGGAAAATAACAGAGCTGATTTGACTCGGTGTTTGAGAAAATGGCGGATTGCTTCCCGATGTGACGTCATCGCTCCGAGAGCGAATATTAGAAAGGCATTTAATTCGCCAAAATTCACCCATTTAGAGTTCGGAAATCGGTTAAAAAAATATATGGTCTTTTTTCTGCAACATCAAGGTATATATTGACGCTTACATAGGTCTGGTGATAATGTTCCCCTTTAAGCACTAATACACCCCATACCATATTTGAACGTTGCGCCTATAACAATCCGGATGCTTCTTTTCCTCTGTATCATCTGCTCATTCATAGAATATGAAGTGCATATTGTAGTCATACATAAGAGTCGTTAATATTTGAAGGCAGTAGCTAGTCTCTCCACTTCCATTGTTATTAAAAAAAACTACTGTAAGACCCATCTTTATTTGCATCAGGCCTTAATGCCTTCTTGGCTAGCATTGAGGGACAAATAAGATTTAGTATGATGCTTTGATTAAAAAAACCTGAAATGACTTCATAAAGAGAAGCTGACATTTTAAGCCGAAAAGTGCAAAGCCAAGGTTGATATCAGCCAAATTTCTACTGGAGTCAGACATGAGTTTGAGTTCATAGGGCCACAAACACCACCACAATCTGATCAACATGTGCAGATACTGTTTGGACTCCCTCCTAAATGGAGTGGGACACCATGGAAACTAGCTTGGCAACCGTAACAAAGTTCTCAAAGTCAGCCTCCTGTAAGACGCCTTGATCAGCCGAGACATCCAAAACATAAAAGTAGTCCCTATGAATCATCTTTGTCATTTTTGCAACGTCACCTACTTGATGTAAGACACAAATAGGTATTCTTTACTTTACAGTGCAGAGTTTGCCGCGCCCAAGGCCAAAAAGCTCGAGCTGACTGTCGAGAGTTGCAAGATTTACGACCACTTATGGATCCAAACCACACATTAAGATTAACTTCTTACAGATAAACAAACTGGGGGAGACGAAATAATATTGAGCGGGCCTTAATGACTTTTTTCACTAACCAGCGAGCAAGACCACTCATTGGCAGCGTGCAGAACGTGCGTGTGCGAGCCAGCTGCCGGAGCAGCTGCCGGCCATCGCACCATTCTGTATAAATCAGACAGAAATGGTACGCGTTGGCAGCGACGGCAGTGCCAGCACAGAATCACACACAGATGTTCCTCTCATACGGAACCCGGAATATGATCAAAGTCCCCATTTACACTGTAGTGATTGTCTTCAGTGTATGGAAGCTGCATGCTCGTCGGTCCGTATTGACTTCGGACTCACGGACTGGAACCTAGCACTTCACTTAGTTCTCCTCCAAGCAGACAAGCTCCGATGGAGAGATAATTTTGCAGGTCATGTCGAGAGAACAGAGATTCCACTCAGGAATGTGTGGAATGACATGCTTGTTTTGTGCACAAAAAAACATGTTTGAGGCTGCTGGCATCGCAGAGGTCAATACAGGCTGAGAAAGCATAGGTTGTGTTAGAAGTGTGTGGAGCCTCAACTGCGAAATTACACTCACAATTTAACGTAGCCATTTTCAAAAGTCATGTTGATGGTTGAAAAATTGTTTTTGCAATTGGGGAAGATTCTGTCAGGCTTGTCACTGACAGTTTTGGTTATGTTTTAGTTTCCCCTCTGTTTGTTGTTTTATTTCCTGTCAGTGCTCTTATTTTTGTTCAGTTTCCTGCTTGCCTCCCTTAGCGCTGTTCCCCTCAACTGCGACTGTTGGCACCTGGCCACACCTAGTGTCAATCAGTCGGCTGATATTTATACCTGCCTTGCCCTCCAGTCAGTGCTGGAGTATTGTTTGCTGTATGCTGTGGACTGCCTGTTTCTTGTATGCTGTGAGCTATTCCCTGGATACTGACTCCTGTCCCTGTTTCCTGGTTTCTGGTTTGTGTTTTCCTTGCATAAAACCATGTTTTCTTGTACCAAGCCTGCCATCTCTGCATCTTAGGGTTCGTCACTACCACTTCATGACAGAATACTCCAGCCAAATACGAACCCTGCGGAGAATTCTATGGCGGAGAGGCTTGAAGGGATGCTGGCAACGATGGCCGAATGGAGGAGATGTTATGACTCCTTTCAAGCTCCCTACCACCCATCCCTGTCGTCTGTGGCCCTCTTTGGGGACGTCTAGGATTCGTCTCTTGAGGGGGTGGCTATGAGTAGCTGTGTAGCTGGGGAGGCACAGTTACTTCTAAATCCAGTGGATCTGCCGCAGTCGCCGCCATCCACCCCGGTGGGACTACAGACGCCGCCATCAACCCCGGGGGGCCTGTGGGCGCCATCAACCACGGTGAGCCATCCCACGCCGGCAGACGATCTTCCTGCTCCAAGGCTAGCACCCCTTCCTGCTCCAAGGCTAGCACCAGTTGCTGCACCACGGCTAGCACCAGTAGCTGCACCACGGCTAGCACCAGTAGCTGCACCACGGCTAGCACCAGTAGCTGCACCATGGCTAGCACCAACTGCTGCTCTGACTCCGCCCACGCCGGGAGACGTGCCGCCTGCTGCTCTGACGGTATACCGTACAACCCTCCATAGCAGAGGTCTATACAGGCTGAGAAAGCATAGGTTGTGTTAGAAGTGCGTGGAGCCTCAACTGTGAAATTACACCCACAATTAAACGTAGCCATTTTTAAAAGTCATGTTGATGGTTGAAAAATTGCCTCTGTTTTCCGGTTGTTCATGCAATTGGGGAAGCTTCATCCATTTCTTTCAAGAATGTTTATGGGCAAGAACGTCTCTGGTCATAATGTAAGTCCTCATGTGTCCAGAGACGTATTTCCTGAGTTTATAAACATAATAAAAATGCTAAAAAAATATCGATGTAATCATAGTAGTATCTACTAGATACACTCCTGTACATGGTATCATTACAGTGGATTTTAGGTGTAGATCCATCAATGGCGTTTGTTTACATTTTTGACATTGGTGAGCTACGGTGTGGAGTGAAGCATGTTTAGCTATTCCTCGTCCTGCTTGTAAGAAACATACTTAATTTGCCGGCATGGAGGAGAGGATTAATGAATTAGAAGTAGCTAAAACTGAGGCTGGACTTTAGCCGCTAGCTAGCTAGCCATGTCTTAAAGCACCTCTTCCGGTGGGCGTTTCAGTGTTATAGCTTCATCTTTATCGTTAGTTTTTAAGCCAAAATGCGTCCGTTCTCGCTTTTCTGTCTACACACGGAGTTTGCTTGTAACTACTCTGTGATTGTGCGCTTCGGAAATGTGCTCGTCTGCTCGTAAACCAGGGGACGGACCAGTTATTTTCAGAGGCGGTATAGTACCGAATATGATTCATTAGTATCGCGGTACTATACTAATACTGGTATACCGTACAACCCTACATCACAGAGGTCAATACAGGCTGAGAAAGCATAGGTTGTGTTAGAAGTGCGTGGAGCCTCAACTGCGAAATTACACCCACAATTTAACATAGCCATTTTCAAGTCATGTTGATGGTTGAAAAATTGTCTGTTTCCGGTTGTTCATGCAACAACAAGGCCGGAAATGTGTTCCGTGAAAAATCTCTTTAATAACTAAAGTTCCTTGGGTGAATAATGTAAGCTCACTACACCGGTATGTTTTAGCGCTTTCATGGCGAGTTTACTGACAGATGTAAGTAAGAACTTTTCACTACTTTATATTAGAAATGGCAACAGCGGAGGATGAATGTCCCATAACAAGAAGATAGAGGAAAAAGAAGAAGCTTATCGACTACGGAGTCGTCACGGACTACAAAGGCGGAAGGGGGAAAATTTTCAGGACTTATGCAGATCCCAAATATAGATCAGCAGGTACCAGAAGGTAAGAAAAGTTGCTTTTGCATAATATTGCGACACGCCAGATAATATGTCTGACCTTATACACACACCATAATAATACTTCTATGTTGAAGCACAATAGTTTACCAAAGTCGTACTAAAACACTTTAATAGATTTTTGAGCGCCGTGTGTAATGTTCAGTATTTTCAATGAAACATATGCAATTTTGGTGTTGTTTACTTGAGCCATATTGCAGTCTACACGTATCGCTTATGTGTGAAGGCCATCATATTGCAGGCTACACGTATCTCTTATGTCTGACTGCCATCTACCGGTCACACTTATCATTCCACCATGTACCAAATAAAATAGCTTGGAGGTCGGTAAGCACAACCAAATTTTTTTTCGTACATTAGGCGCACCGGTTTATAAGGCGCAATGTCGAGTTTTGAGAAAATGAAAGGATTTTAAGTCCGAAAAATATAGTAACTATCGCCATCCGTGCACTGGAAACAAATCTCATCTGCGTGTCCATTAACATAACGCTTGAGTGTTAGGTCTCGAACCATGATTACTTTGTTTTAAAATGCCCCGCTAAGCTTTGACGTCTTCTTTTAAAATGAGCGATTATATTTTGAGAACGCATTATTTTTAAATGAACTAAGTATATTGACCTAAGAAGAATTATGCCAACCGAAGGGTTCCTGTTCTCGCGGTGAGGTGAGGACCGTTTGGCTCTGTGTTGACTTTCCCTCTTCTAGTCGGAAATGGACAAACAGCTCAGTCAGCTGTGAAAGCCTGCGTGTGATGGTTTCCTCGGGAATACCCGGGAGAAAACAGCCAGTTGATTCCAGTGGTAGACTCCCTTAATCCTTCTCTCAGGCAAGTCAATGATATCCAGACAAGTCGTGATTCTCCCTGACCTGCAAACACACGCTTTACTTCACCGCCAAATAAAGTATTGTATTATCGTGTGAATGCTTTGGAGCATTCACACATATGGTTTTC
Organism: Nerophis lumbriciformis; assembly: GCF_033978685.3. Lineage (NCBI taxonomy): Eukaryota > Metazoa > Chordata > Actinopteri > Syngnathiformes > Syngnathidae > Nerophis > Nerophis lumbriciformis. The sequence goes on from NC_084575.2 coordinate 25,514,988, forward strand.
TACACCAAAATCCATCTATGTATTATTATTATTAATGTGTGAATGCTCCAAAGCAATCACACAATATGGTTTTTCAACTTATTATTCTTCTTCTCCCGATTTTGGCGCGTTCTACCTTCCACATTTTTCACACGATTCAAACCATTCCAACTTCAAACTGTTCAACCGATTCAGGAATCGCGGGCTTTCCCTTGACAAATTCCAAAAATTCCCAGATTTCCCAGAATTCCAGGTTTCCCGGGACATTTTTCCCATTCAAAATGAATTGACCATTTTTCTAATTTCCACCATTTCCAAATTTTTCAACCTATTCAAACCATTCCACCTTCAACATATTTCACCATTCTGGAAATTCAAACTTCCCTTTTTGTAAGTCCCAAAAATTCCAGGATTTTCCAGAATTCCTGCTTTTCCAAAGCCCTATTTCCACCCTTTTTTCTGGTGACTACTCCTTCCACATTTAACCCACCATTAAAACATTCCTCTTAATTAGGACAAAAAAATGAAGTTGTTTTTTGAAGTGGAAAAATTCCCGGTTTCCTCGAAATTCCAGGAATTCCGTAATACCATTTCTTAATTCAACATGTTACTACTTCAACATTTCTCCACCGATATGAAAAATTTCAACACTAACCATTTCAACTCCATCCATCCATCCATTTTCTACCGCTTGTTCTTTTTAGGGTCGCGGGGGGTTTTGGAGCCTATCTCATATGCCATTTCAACTCATTCAGACCATTCAAGTTATTTACCATTTTCCAAAAAATTCCCACTTTTCCCGAAATGCCCTAAATTTTTGGGAAATTCCCATTGAAATGAATGGCACATTCTTCAAAGTTCCACAATTACCACATTCTTCAAACCATTCAAACCATTACACCTTCAACACATTCCACCATTCTGGAAATTCAAACTACTCTTTTTCCAAGTTCAAAAAAATTCCAGACTTTCGCCGAAATTCCCTAATAGCATTTATTACTTCAACATTTCTTGCCCGATTTAAACAATACTAACACCAACCAATTCAGCTCATTTGGGACATTCATGCTCCTAATCATTTCCTAAAAATCACGCTTTTCCCCAAATTCCCAAATTTCCAGGAATTTGCCATTGAAATGAATGGGACATTCTTCAAAGTTCCACAATTCCCACATTCTTCAATCAATCAATGTTTATTTATATAGCCCTAAATCACAAGTGTCTCAAAGGGCTGCACAAGCCACAACATTCTTCAACCCATTCAAACCATTCCACCTTCAACACATTCCACCATTCCGGAAATTCAAACTACCTTTTTTCCAAGTTCCAAAAAATTCCCGATTTTCCCGAAATTCCCTAATACCATTTACTATTTCAACATTTCTTGCCCGATTTAAACAATTCTAACACCAACCAATTCAGCTCATTTAGGACATTCATGCTTCTAATCATTTTCTAAAACTAAGTTTTTCCCAAAATTCCCAAATTTCCAGGAAGTTCATACTCCATTCTGTCTGCATTTCAGTTCAACTTCAGCATTCACACGCAATTCCTTCAGGAATTGCCTCTTCTAGTTTAGAATTGTATTCCGACTCAATGTGTTTGAGTGAACGATTAGTAAATGATGACGTCCCCAAAAGTCCAGTGTTTACCTCACAATATTCCATATTTGGTCATAGAGACATGAAAACCGCCAAGTAACATTTTTTCCTTCGCGAGTCATACTTCATCAATCAGAACTTGGGAGGGGAAAATAGAAGAAATGTGTGCTCAATATGAGGAGAGCGAGACAGTGAGAGATGAGACAGAGTCGTGCTTGCAGAGTCTAAAGCCGTTACTCGTCATTTCAGCATGACGGCCCACAGTCGTCCCGGAAAAGGCGAAGCCGGAGCGCTCTTTCAGCGCCCCGCGTCAACGACGGAGTGGAGTCTCCAGTCTGCCCCCCCAGAGTTTCTGCACGGCGCAATATAATTCATGGGTGGCCAAACATAGTCAAGTGTGGCTGAAACAGAACGAAGACACACAACCTCAGCAGCCGTTTATGAATGACGCCGATTGTGCGTGGGTGTGAGTCCTTTTTTTTTTTTTTGCTTTACTGGCTAAGCAACTGAGTCTAAAAACATTTGAGAAAACATTCCAAGTGGCTCTAAGAGTGAAGTTAATCCATTTTTCTACTCTGCAAAAACAAATTCCTCAAATCCGAGCTTGCTGTGAGGACTTAAAGGGAGCTTTTGCAAGACCGGTGCCAGTGGCGGAGGTTTAATAGCCTTCGACTTCGGCGTTGGCACAGTGTTCTCATTTATGGAATTGTTTTATGTGTTTTTCCCTTCAATTTCCTAATCAGAAATGGCCAAGTATAAGCATAAGAGAACTTATGGTTGTAATAATCGACTTCCAAATTAAATGGTTGATTTGGAAATAATTCCATCTACAAAACCCAAAACCAGTGAAGTTGGCACGTTGTGTAATTCGTAAATAAAAACAGAATACAATGATTTGCAAATCCTTTTCAACCTATATTCAATTGAATAGTGTCATGATCTGTGGTCTGGATCATGTTTTTGTTATTTTTTGTTAGTTTTGAACTCTTTTAGTTCCTGTTTGCGCTCCCTTGTTTGTTTAGTTACCATGGCGACTGATTAGTTTCACCTGCCTCGTGTGTTCGGGACACGCACCTGCTCTAATCAAGAGACTATTATTTAAAGGCCTACTCAACTGAAGACGAGCTCCTCCTTTGCTCGGTGCTACAAAAAATATTTTAAATCTGTCACTGCTCGGTGTCAAGGTGAAGCGGAAAGTCTTGGGCCGAGAGACAGAAATACCATACCAAAGCCTCATTGACCTCATTGTATGATGCTGTGCCCAGTTCCTTAGCGAACACCCTTATGTGATGTGGTGAACGCCCACCTAAATCCGGGGTTTAAGCCACTGTTGGTGAAGTTACAGAAAGGTCATACATGAAAGAGACCGGTTAGCCTGTCTCTAAGGTACACGCTTACGTAAATATTGACTGGATTTAAAAGGGCTGTGTAAATTGTCCACTGGTAGAGAAGCAGTAATGATAACTCATAAGCTCACTTGATGTCGTCCCTTCACTTTGAACATGTTTGAAAGTGTTGGCTTTCACCAGTTGATGAATCACCTTTCCTTACACAAGTTCTTCCCCCACATAAACGCATGTTTAACATGTTTGCCATCTTCACAAGTGTGAGTTGAGATTTAATTGTGTCAATTTAATTCCCAAGGGCATGTTACATTTATATTTAAACCTGTGCTTTTTATTGAGATGAATCACACTTTTGAAATTATAATGATTAATCACAAGCTTACTTAACTTCTATATTTAGACATGAATGCAATTATTGTCAAAACGTTAAATGCACGTCAATTATTTGCTCAAAACGTGTCTTGTCTGGGTGTATTAAATATGCCAGCAAGCACACCAGTCAAAGCCTGTTCACTAATCTTTGCACTGACATATGCATTGACCTGTTTCCAGACCGTAAAACAACCTGATTCAGGTAATTAAGGTAAAGGAGCATGTTTAAAATTGGTTGTGTCATTAATCTGTGTTTATACATCATTAATACAATACATTGTTGCGATTAATGGCGTTATTTTGACATCCCTAATTAATTCTGTCAAGGGATTCACATTTTTGATCAGATTAATCACAAGATTGCTGAAAATTCATTCTAATTAGAGATGTCCGATAATGGCTTTTTTGCCGATATTCCGATATTGTCCAACTCTAAATTACCGATTGCGATATCAACCGATAGTGATATATACAGTCGTGGAATTAACACATTATTATGCCTAATTTTGTTGTGATGCCCCGCTGGATGCATTAAACAATATAACAGGGTTTTCCAAAATAAATCAACTCAAGTTATGGAAAAAAAAATGCCAACATGGCACTGCCATATTTATTATTGAAGTCACAAAGTGCATTATTTTTTTTAAACATGCCTCAAAACAGCAGCTTGGAATTTGGGACATGCTCTCCACACAAAGAACTAATTGATAAGCATGCCAGAATAGGAGAGGTGTCAGAATGATACGACAGCTCAACCGTTTTAAGCCTGTGAGCAATTTGCTCAAGGCCACCATATAAATGCTGAAGAGCCACATGATCGTCCCTCAAGCAAATGGTCCAAATGTGCGTATTTCTTGATCAACACATTTTGGAGAGACAATGATAGAGGCGGTACTCTCCCAACCTCAGAGTTGACGGTTAAAAGTATCATTGAGCAAGATACATACAGTCGTGGTCAAAAGTTTACATACAAACCCCGTTTCCATATGAGTTGGGAAATTGTGTTAGATGTAAATATAAACGGAATACAATGATTTGCAAATCCTTGTCAACCCATATTCAATTGAATGCACTACAAAGACAACATATTTGATGTTCAAACTCATAAACTTTATTTATTTGTTTGCAAATAATAATTAACTTAGAATTTCATGGCTGCAAAGTAGTTGGGAAAGGGCATGTTCACCACTGTGTTACATGGCCTTTCCTTTTAACAACACTCAGTAAACGTTTGGGAACTGAGGAGACACATTTTTTAAGCTTCTCAGGTGGAATTCTTTCCCATTCTTGCTTGATGTACAGCTTAAGTTGTTCAACAGTCCGGGGGTCTCCGTTGTGGTATTTAGGCTTCATAATGCGCCACACATTTTGAATGGGAGACAGGTCTGGACTACAGGCAGGCCAGTCTAGTACCCCCACTCTTTTACTATGAAGCCACGTTGATGAAACACGTGGCTTGGCATTGTCTTGCTGAAATAAGCAGGGGCGTCCTTGGTAACGTTGCTTGGATGGCAACATACAGTATGTTGCTCCAAAACCTGTATGTACCTTTCAGCATTAATGGTGTTGTGGAGAGGCGGGGCCGGCGGTCCGACACCGGGGCCCGCTCCAAGATGGCGGCGAGGGGGCGTGGCCTGCGGACCCGCGTCCAAATGGACTACAGGTGCGTGGGTCGGGCAGCTGGGCACAATCAGATAATCTGTCTGTGTATAAAAGGGTGACAGCCGAGAGAGACGAGAGGAGAGGTGGAGAGCCAGAGGCAAGACGCGGAGCACAGTCCACAGCGAGAGCGAGACGACGAAGACGGAGACGCGGCCGGCTGAAAAGCAGGAAGCGGATCGAGCAGCAGGTGGAGCCGGAGCTGAAAAGCGTCCAGCAAAAGACTTTCTTATATTGAAAAATAAGGAAGTCTAAACCTGCTCAAGACGATGTCGTCCGTTGATGGTCCTGAGAACTCTCCCGGAAGCAAGGGTCTTCCACAGGCGTCTTCACAGATGTGTAAGTTACCCATGTCTTGGGCACTAATACACCCCCATACCATCACAGATGCTGGCTATAACAATCCGGATGATTCTTTTCCTCTTTGGTCCGGAGGACACGACGTCCACAGTTTCCAAAAACAATTTGAAATGTGGACTCGTCAGACCACAGAACACTTTTCCAACTTTGTATCAGTCCATCTTAGATGAGCTCAGGCCCAGCGAAGCCGACGGCGTTTCTGGGTGTTGTTGATAAACGGTTTTCGCCTTGCATAGGAGAGTTTTAACTTGCACTTACAGATGTAGCGACCAACTGTAGTTACTGACAGTGGGTTTCTGAAGTGTTCCTGAGCTCATGTGGTGATATCCTTTACACACTGATGTCGCTTGTTGATGCAGTACAGCCTGAGGGATCGAATGTCACGGGCTTAGCTGCTTACGTGCAGTGATTTCTCCAGATTCTCTGAACCCTTTGACGATATTACGGACAAGATGGTGAAATCCCTAAATTCCTTGCAATAGCTGGTTGAGAAAGGTTTTTCTTAAACTGTTCAACAATTTACTCACGCATTTGTTGACAAAGTGGTGACCCTCGCCCCATCCTTGTTTGTGAATGACCGAGCATTTCATGGAATCTACTTTTATACCCAATCATGGCACCCACCTGTTCCCAATTCACCTGTGGGATGTTCCAAATAAGTGTTTGATGAGCATTCCTCAACTTTATCAGTATTTATTGCCACCTTTCCCAACTTCTTTGTCACGTGTTGCTGGCATCAAATTCTAAAGTTAATGATTATTTGCAAAAAAAAATTGTTTTATCAGTTTGAACATCAAATATGTTGTCTTTGTAGAATATTCAACTGAATATGGGTTGAAAATGATTTGTATTGTATTCCGTTTATATTTACATCTAACACAATTTCCCAACTCATATGGAAACGGGGTTTGTATGTAAACTTTTGACCACGACTCTATCCCCCATAGAATGAGGTGGTAGTGTCAAACCCGTAGAGCACTGTTAGAAAAGTGCTCTACAAGTGAAAGCCCATTTACCCATTTTGAACTTATGACCTTGCTGTCTTGAAGCCAAGTCTTTGTGGACTGAGGCATTGCAATGTGCAAATGGCAAAAGAAGGACACATTTCTTGTCAATGGAACCTATACAAGGTTAGTAGGGATTTGTGTATTTGTCTAAAACCCTGCCTGACAAATGATGTTGTATAAATAAACGTGATTGCGGGTAAACCAGGCCTGTGTTCGTACTGATGAAACCTTCAGGACAGGTATAAAAAAACACATCTCCAGACTTTTGTAAGGTTCGGCATAAAGGTTGCAAAGTGCAGCACATTTGGTTCAAATCAGAAAGGTCATGGACTCACACTGGGTTTATTTGGACCTTTGCACCTAAATAATCCTAGGGCTCTGCCTCCGATGTGACAAACATTACCAGTCTGGAACTAATTCTCCTTCTAATTGAAACAAGAACCCGGGTCCGTTTCCTATTGTTTGAACTATGCGACTTCTGGAAGTGGAAATTTTGCATGCAGGATGTAAAATGTTTTTTTGTTTTTTTTTTGGTTCTGATGGTAGGAAAGTGTGTCGGGATTATTTGCTACATTTGTGGTTTTGTGTGCGAGAGCAAGCCAGCTTTCTTGGAGGTACGGGACTGGGAGGCGGTCCATATGAGACAGGCATAGGCTTTCATTTTGTTTAACCTCGATTTGGCGTGTTTGTACAGTGGGTTGCAAGTGTGGTGAAAACGTTATTGCAACCAACAAAAAATATGTGGCATATCGTAGCAAGCGAAAAAAACAAACAAAGAGAACAGCACACGGTGACAGACATAGTCAAAACTAGGTCGCTGATGGGATGACAGATGTTGGGAGTTTTTACTTTGTTCTTTGACACGACCGTTGACAGAGGTGCGGTTGTACTGTCCGAACAGAACCGAAGTCATGCTTGGAAATCAAATCGAGACTTTGTTATGACGCGTTCAGTTCACGGAATCCTAGCAAAGAAGCATTCAAACTTAAACATGCTTAGACAATCAGCGACACAACAGAGACCTCATTTTACAAAGACCCAAAACCAGTGATATTGGCACGTTGTGTAATTCGTAATAAAAAACAGAATACAATGACTTGCGAATCCTTTTCAACTTATATTCAATTGAATAGACTGCAAAGACTAGATACTTAATGTTGGAACTAAGAAATGTCATTAACGTAGAATTTAATGGCATTTTTTACACTGTGTTACACCTTTCCTTTTAACAACACTCAGTAAACAATTGGGAACTGAAGAGACCAATTTTTGAAGCTCTTCAGGTGGAATTATTTCCCATTCTTGCTTGATGTACAGCTTAAGTTGTTCAACAGTCCGGGGGTCTCCGTTGTGCTATTTTAGGCTTCATAATGCGCCACACATTTTCAATGGGAGACAGGTCTGGCCAGTCTAGTACCCGCACTCTTTTACTATGAAGCCACGCTGTTGTAACACGTGGCTTGGCATTGTCTTGCTGAAATAAGCAGGGGCGTCCATGACAACGTTGTTTGGATGGCGACTTATGTTGCTCCAAAACCTGTATGTACCTTTCAGCATTAATGGTGCCTTCACAGATGTGTAAGTTACCCATGCCTTAGGCACTAACACACCTCCATACCATCACAGATGCTGGCTTTTGAACTTTGCGCCTAGAACAATCCGGATGTTTTTTTTCCTCTTTGTTCCGGAGGACACGACGTCTACAGTTTCCAAAAACAATTTGAAATGTGGACTCGTCAGACCACAGAACACTTTTCCACTTTGTATCAGTCCATCTTAGATGAGCTCGGGCCCAGCCAAGCCGGTGGCGTTTCTGGGTGTTGTTGATGTACGGCTTTCGCTTAGCATAGTAGAGTTTTAACTTGCATTAACAGATGTAGAGACAAACGGTAGTTACTGACAGTGGTTTTCTGAAGTGTTCCTGAGTCCATGTGGTGATATCCTTTACACACTGATGTCGGTTTTTGATGCAGTACCGCCTGAGGGATCACAGGTCCGTAATATCATCGCTTACAGGCAGTGATTTCTCCACATTCTCTGAACCTTTTAATGATATTACAGACCGTAGATGGTGAAATCCCTAAATTCCTTGCAATAGCTCGTTGAGAAATGCTGTTCTTAAACTGTTCGACAATTTGCTCCCGCATTTGTTCACAAAGTGGTGACCCTCGCCCCATCCTTGTTTGTGAATGACTGAGCTTTTCATGGAAGCTGCCTTTATACCCAATCATGGCACCCACCTGTTCCCAATTAGCCTGTTCACCTGTGGGATGTTCCAAATAAGTGTTTGATGAGCATTCCTCAACTCTCTCAGTCTTTTTTGCCACTTGTGCCAGCTTTTTTGAAACAAGTCGCAAATGAGCTAAAATTTGCAGAAAATAACTAAGTTTTCAAGTTCGAATGTTAAGTATATTGTCTTTGCAGTCTATTCAATTGAATATAGGTTGAAAAGGATTTGCAAATCATTCTATTCTGTTTTTATTTACCATTTACGATACGTTTTGGGGTTTGTAAAAAAAAAAGCTTGGAGGATATAACAAAAGACATGGTTATTTATGGCTAAGGCTGATAAGACAGAAGGGTATTTTTCTTTCTTTTTTAAGTCATAAGACCAAAAATAAAGAGCCGTGCTTTAGAAGTCTGCATGTGTTTGCCGAGAGTGAGCAGCTGCTGGCCTGACATAGCAGAGCTGGAGAGCAAAGAAACACCGCCTTGTTCTTGGACTCCCTTTTCAGAAAAGACCACATAGTGTATGAATAATAAAATTATATTTTCATGTATGCTTTTAGAAAATAAATCAAGAGCTTCTGTGTTCGGAATTCATAACCAGCCGAATATTAAAGCTCGGTTTGTGGCTCATGTCTTTTTTTTTATCAGTCCTACTTTCAGTGGATTCCTGAGCTTTGCAGGCTCTCACACATGTCCCATGCTTTGGATCTGCTTATCATCCAAAAGTGGATAAGGCTAGATGATGCGGTATGATGTGAAAACGAAAGGGAAAGGGATATCTGCTTTAAATCTAGGCCACATGTGTCAAACTCAAGGCCCGGGGGCCAGATGTGGCCCGCCACGTCAGTTTATTTGGCCCTCGAAAGCCTGGAAATAATATGCGCCATTAAAGTATTTTATATTTTCTTATTAAATGTATTAGTTTTTTCCATTTTGACAGAAACAAACACATGTACTCAATGCAATCGCATAGAGAATAGAATAGAATAGAATAGAATAGAAAGTACTTTATTGATCCCTGGGGGAAATTCAGCACCACAGTTCGCTCACAATAAACAACAGACACTTGGGTATTTTTCACTTGTGAATAGAATAAAGACAATCTATTATACAGCATTATTCACATGTGAATAATATAAACACAATATATTATACAGCATTATTCACATGTGAATAATATAAATAGAGTCTATTATACAGCATTATTCACATGTGAATAACATAAGTAAAGTCTATTATACAGCATTATTCACGTGTGAATAATATAAATAGAGTCTATTATACAGCATTATTCACATGTGAATAACATAAGTAAAGTCTATTATACAGCATTAATCACGTGTGAATAATATAAATACAGTATATTATACAGCATTATTCACATGTGAATAATATAATTACAGTCTATTATACAGAATTATTCACATATGAATAATATAAGTACAGTCTATTATACAGCATTATTCACATGTGAATAACATAAGTACAGTCTATTATACAGCATTATTCACATATTAATAATATAAATACAGTCTATTATACAGCATTGTTCACATGCGAATAACATAAGTACAGTCTATTATACAGCATTATTCACAAGTGAATAATATAAATACAGTCTATTATACAGCATTATTTACATGTGAATAACATAAGTACAGTCTATTATACAGCATTATTCACGTGTGAATAATATAAAAAAAAAATTCTGCCGGTGGTGTGCCTCCACATTGTTTCAATGTAATGCTCAAACCAAAAATGAACAAAAGGGAAAGGAAAAGGCAATGGCCATGCAAAACGAAAGTAAAACTGAACTGGCTACAAAGTAAACAGAAACAGAATGCTGGACGACCACAAAAACTTACGCCGTCCACAACGTACATCCGCAAGACAAGAACTAAAACACTGCACACAGGAAAACACCAAAAAACTCCAAATAAGTCACGGTGTGATGTGACAGGTGGTGACAGTACACCTACTTTGAGACAAGAGCTATAGTCATGCATGGTTGGTTATGGTTTGAATTAATATCCAACCCTTGCGAGAACAACTTTTTATTGTCAATATCGGCTACTGAGTTTCACTTTTTAATGTTTTCTGCCGGTGGTGTGCCTCCACATTTTTTCAATGTAATGCTTAAACCAAAAATGAACAAAAGAGAAAGGAAAAGGCAACGGCTATGCAAAACGGAAGTAAAACTGAACTGGCTACAAAGTAAACAGAAACAGAATGCTGGACGACAGCAAAAACTTATGGTGTCCACAATAGAGATGCGCGGTTTGCGGGCACAACCGCGGAGTCCGCGGATTATCCGCGGATCGGGCGGATGAAATTTAAAAAAATAAGATTTTATCCGCGTGCGGGTCGGGTCGGGCGGATCAATTAGATTTTTTTTTTATTTTTTTATTTTTTATTTTTTTTTTTGCGGGTGGCAGTTAAACCAATTCGGAAATATATACACATAGTTAAATGTTGTTACCCACATACGAAAAACGAGCAGGCACCTGCAGCATATGCCACAACAGAAGAAAAAAAAAAAAAAAGAGATGGACACTTTTACGGAGCGGAGAAGGGACGCATCGCCGGTGTCCGGGACCGAGGCCCCTTCCCCCGAGAGGGCCCCACCGGGAGCCGTAGCTGAGGCGATCCGCGAGAAGGGCCCGACGCATGTCCAGGGTCACTACCGCGCCCACCGCACCGACACCCCGCCTCGTCCGCCTTCGCCGCGGCCGGCGTCACGCGCAGCAGGTAAGCAGCTTACCTGCCCGCCACCCCCCGAAATTCACATTTCTATCACAATTATCATACTGTAAACATGGTAAGCTACTTCATTAAAATTAATAGTCCTGTCAATAGCATGGAATTACAATTCAAATGTAGTTTTTTTGTAAGCCTTTCAAAAGAATTCAAAATATGAAAAATTAATGAAAATTAATTTAAGCCATCAGACACTTTGAAAAGTGGCACATCACATCTCTAATGTAATCATTTTAACTTTTCAACAGAAATAGCACTGCAAAAATATTAAGGACATACTTCTGTATTTTGGTAGTTATGCTGTCAACATTTAACAAGATTTCTTCAACTTGGACTTGAAAGCATAAATAGTATAAACACTTTTAACAGTATGTCGTGCTGTGAAATACAGCCGACAGGATTGCGCACCACACAGGAAGCAAGGCCAAAGTGCATGCAGGTGCAGGAGAAGAAAGTACTTCTTTCATTTAAGGTTTGTGATAAACCATCAAACTCATTCGTTAAAAGGACTCTATAGTAATATAAAGCGAATTTTTCTGGACATTATCATGCAAGAAAAGTTTATTTTTGGGACCGCGATCACCGCGTAATGATTTTTAAAGGTTGCATTACATTATTAACTGTCCCATGTGATCAGCCAGTGCGATTGGAAGTCCATGCTCAATTATTGCCTCCGTAAATAAAAGGCATTTATCACATCCAAAGAATCTGTTTGGGCGACGAAAAACGTTGAAAGTTTTCCACTTGTATCGCTAGCAACGGCATTAGACTTGTGTTTTTTTGTCCCAACGTGGTCTTTTACATCGCTAATTCCTCCGTGTCCGATCGAAAAATCTTGTCTGCACAAGGTGCAATTCGCGTAGTTTTCACCCTTTTTTTTTTAAATTAAAGAAAAAACGTATTTTTTATCACTGCACCCGTAACCCGGAATAGGTTGATGAAAACCGTACGAATTACGGGAAAACCGGAGTAGTTGGCAGGTGCCTCACTAATGCCTTGCATCGTCTATATTAGATATACCGGGCGGATGGTGGGCGGATGCAGTTCTGATCAAATGTTAGATCGGGTGGATTGCGGATGGTTGACGACTTTCTGATGCGGTTGCGGATGAAATATTTGCCTATCCGCGCATCTCTAGTCCACAACGTACATCCGCAAGACAAGAACTAAAACACTACACACAGGAAAACACCAAAAAACTCCAAATAAGTCACGGCGTGATGTGACAGTACACCTACTTTGAGACAAGAGCTATAGTCATGCATGGTTGGTTATGGTTTGAATTAATATCCAACCCTTGCGAGAACAACTTTTTATTGTCAATATCGGCTACTGAGTTTCACTTTTTAATGTTTTCTGCCGGTGGTGTGCCTCCACATTTTTTCAATGTAATGCTTAAACCAAAAATGAACAAAAGAGAAAGGAAAAGGCAACGGCTATGCAAAACGGAAGTAAAACTGAACTGGCTACAAAGTAAACAGAAACAGAATGCTGGACGACAGCAAAAACTTATGGTGTCCACAACGTACATCCGCAAGACAAGAACTAAAACACTACACACAGGAAAACACCAAAAAACTCCAAATAAGTCACGGCGTGATGTGACAGTACACCTACTTTGAGACAAGAGCTATAGTCATGCATGGTTGGTTATGGTTTGAATTAATATCCAACCCTTGCGAGAACAACTTTTTATTGTCAATATCGGCTACTGAGTTTCACTTTTTAATGTTTTCTGCCGGTGGTGTGCCTCCACATTTTTTCAATGTAATGCTTAAACCAAAAATGAACAAAAGAGAAAGGAAAAGGCAATGGCCATGCAAAACGAAAGTAAAATTGAACTGGCTACAAAGTAAACAGAAACAGAATGCTGGACGACCGCAAAAACTTACGGCGTCCACAACGTACATCCGCAAGACAAGAACTAAAACACTACACACAGGAAAACACCAAAAAACTCCAAATAAGTCACGGCGTGATGTGACAGGTGGTGACAGTACACCTACTTTGAGACAAGAGCTATAGTCATGCATGGTTGGTTATGGTTTGAATTAATATCCAACCCTTGCGAGAACAACTTTTTATCGTCAAAATCGGCTACTGAGTTTCATTTTTTAATGTTTTCTGCCGGTGGTGTGCCTCCACATTTTTTCAATGTAATGCTTAAACCAAAAATGAACAAAAGAGAAAGGAAAAGGCAACGGCTATGCAAAACGAAAGTAAAACTGAACTGGCTACAAAGTTGGGGCGGCATGGCGTAGTGGGTAGAGCAACCGTGCCAGAAACCTGAGGGTTGCAGGTTCGCTCCCCGCCTCTTCCCATCCAAAAATCGCTGCCGTTGTGTCCTTGGGCGGGACACTTCACCCTGTGTCACTCATACCGATGAATTGAATGATGAATGATAGGTGGTGGTCGGAGGGGCCGTTGGCGCAAAGGGCAGCTGTGGCTATGAAAGTAGCTTACCACCACCAGGTGTGAATGAATGATGGGTTCTGCATGTAAAGCGACTTTGGGTACTTAGAAAAGCGCTATATAAATCCCAGTTATTATTATTATTATTATTATTAAAGTAAACAGAAACAGAATGCTGGACGACAGCAAAAACTTACGGCGTCCACAACGTACATCCGCAAGACAAGAACTAAAGCACTACACACAGGAAAACACCAACAAACTCAAAATTAGGCACGACGACCTGGTGGAGTTTCATTTTTTTAACGTTTTCTGCTGGAAATTGAGGTTGAAAAACACTGGTGTGATAATATCATTCATTGTTAGAAGTGGCCCTCTGAGGACAAAAATACCTGTGATATGGCCCTCCATTAAAACAAGTTTGACACCCCTGATCTCGGCCATATCAGGATGTCGCCAACCGTGTGACGGGGCAAAGCTGGACAGAAAATGAGTCAAGGGTAGAAACGTGGAAAAAAAAGGGAAAACTCAGAACAAGGAGAAAATAGCAAAATAAAGGCTGCCTCGCTTTTAGCCCCTGAATAATCATTTATCTCCCCGGAGACACAGTGGAGGGTGTGTGAAAAGTACAGTGACAAAAGGTTTAATTTTCTGGAGTTTAAAAGTCTGCCCAAGGCAGCATGGGCGGATGGCGCGGCACTAAAAAAAAAGCCCATTGTCCGGCCAGGATAGGCATGACGTTAAGAGACATTAGATGTTATATTACACTCCTCGTTCCTTTCATGCTCTGCTCTCGCTTTGTGCTTTGAGGCGACTATTTTCATAAGATGGCAATGAGAGAAAAATATTGTCTTTCAACTGAGCTGGAAACTCCGACTCGGAGGGATTCTTTACCACCTGGACGTATCAATCAGACATTTGGCTGAGCATGTTGCTGCTAGTGGAGGAGCATTAGCCTGGATCCTACTGCAAGATGGAGGGGAAAACGGGTGCCTCTGCATGTCAGGCGGTATATTGGTTTTTCTAAATACTACATAAAATACTCTCACTGCAAATACTGAAATCTAAGTATGATTAAATATCTCAAATAAGGGTGATATTAGTTTATTTTCTGTCTGATAAGATAATTCTTCTCACTAAGCAGATTTTACGTTAGAGTGTTTTACTTGTTTTAAGTGCTTTGGTCCTAAATGATCTCAGTAAGATATTACAGCTTGTTGCTGAGAATTTATGACCTATATTGAGTAAAACATGCTTGAAACTAGAATATCAACTGTTGCAAAGCTGTGTCATCAACACTCACAAGTATAAAACTCCTTTTTTAAAGTAATAATTTCTTATTTCAAGCATGAAATAAAAAATCATGACGTTAACACAATTGTGTCTCATAATTAAAACAGATGACAGCCAAATGGACTTAGCTGTTTTATTTTCAATGAAACAATAGAAAAGATGTACTCACATAGTAGTACAGTTGGCACAGTACAGTAAACTGACAGTTCGTATTTAAACATTTGACATTTCAAACAATTTTGAACAGAAATAGTTCATGCACATTCAGATAAAATCTTCAAAATTACAATAAAAAAAAAATTGACCGGGGGCCAGGCTGTAAATATATATATATATATATATATATATATATATATATATATATATATATATATATATATATATACACAGTACATGTATATGTAGATATATATATATATATATATATATATATATATATATATATATATATATATATATAAAAATATATATATATATATATATATATATAAATAAAAACATGTATATACATATACAGTATATATATATATACATACATATATATATATACATATATATGTATATATACATACATACATATATATATCTATATATATATATATATATGTATATATATATATGTATATATATATATATATATATATATATATATATATATATATATATATATATATATACATATATATTCCTTGAACACTAATTGACTGAAAGAGCACGCACTTGGCGCGATGATGTCATGTTATCGATGGAAAAATGCATTTTTAGACCATATGATTTGCCTGAGCGGCTCGGAGACCCCGAGAGTAATTAAGAAAAATAAACTAGTTTTTAGTATATGTTTGCTGGTTTCAAGAAATGTAATGCCGAGCGCATATCATTATGTCACGATAATGGCACTAGCATTTACTTAATTTAAGAATAATTTTCAACATATTGAGAAAAAAGGTCTCATATTTGTTTTTTCTACCAAGAACAGTGCACTTGTTATTAGTGAGAATATACGTATTTTAAGGTATTTTGGGGTTCATTGAAGTTAGCTAATTTTACTTGTTTTGGAAAGTCTTGAAGAGCCAAATTTTCTTGTTCTATTGGCAGATAATTTTGCTTAGTTCAAGTAAAATACCCCTAATTTTTGTATTTTCTTTCTTTGTTTTTGAACACTGACTTTTTGCAGTGCTATTAGGGTTGTACGGTATACCGGAATTAGTAAAGTACCACGATACTAATGAATAATTTCCGGTACGATACCGTCTCGAAACGTACCCCCCCACCCCGTGTCCGCGTCGAAGTCACGTCGTGACATTGCCAGTTTACGAGCAGAGGAGCATGTTCGGCAGCGCACAATCTTGGAGTACATACAAGCAGACACAGTGTGTAGACAGAAAAGGGAGAACGGACGCATTTTGGCATAAAAATATAACGATAAAGGTGAAGTTATAACACTGAATTTTTCCACCTATTATTTTTACATATTATTACCTACATTATTACCTATTCTGTGTTATATGTGTTTTATGTTGCACGATTGCACCAAGAAACATTTCTAGTTTGTGAACCCGTTCTCAAACAATGGCAATAAAAACTATTCCGTATATTATGTTTATAAACTCAGGAAATATGTCCCTGAACACATGAGGACTTTGAATATGACCAATGTATGATCCTGAAACTACTTGGTATCGGATTGATACCCAAATTTGTGTTATCATTCAAAACTAATGTAAAGTATCCAAACAACAGAAGAATAAGTGATTATTACATTTTAACAGAAGTGTAGATAGAAAATGTTAAAAGAGAAAGTAAGCAGCTATTAACAGTAAATGAACAAGTAGATTAATAATTAATTTTCTACCACTTGTCCTTAATAATGTTGACAAAATAATAGAATGAGAAATGACACGATATGTTACTGCATATGTCAGCAGCTAAATTAGGAGCCTTTGTTTGTTTACTTACTACTAAAAGACAAGTTGTCTTGTATGTTCACTATTTTATTTAAGGACTTAACTGCAATAAGAAACATGTTTAATGTACCCTAAGATTTTTTGTTAAAATAAAGCCAATAATGCAGTATTTTTGTGTTCCCCTTTATTTAGAAAAGTACCGAAAAGTATCGAAATAATTTTAGTACCTGTACCAAAATATTGGTATTGTTACAACACTATACCTTATATACTCTGCCTATAAGCAGGCAGTGAAGATGTCTGTATTGACACTTTGGCGTTTATCTTGGCGTAAGTTTTTGCACACTCAGCATGTGCTCCCTGAGCCTGTCAGGTTGTTTTTTTTAATGTGATGTAACACATCCTTAGACAAAATCGAGAGCAATTAGTGGGCTCAAACTTTTCACCTCACAGGTGCAATTTTTTTTTAATTATCTTTGAAGACAATTAAATGTACATTTTTAACAACACCGACAGAAAATGTTCTACAGTTTTGTCAGACTCCAGAATCATGTCGTGCTCACAGTCTTGCTGTGTAGCATCGGGTTGCTGGACAACCGCTTTGAGATAGCGAGTCTTTAATTGTGATGAGACTGAAAAAGATGCCACAGCGGACCTTTATTACAGGGAAGGAGAAGGCATTACCGGGCCAATGAAGGATCGTCTCACACAGCTAGTTTGTGCTAACGGTGACTACATGAACCCATATTACATATATATTTATATATATATATGTAACAAATATACATATGTATATATATATATATTTTTTTTTTAACATATATATATATATGTAACAAATATACATATGTATATATATATATATATATATATATATATATATATATATATATATATATATATATATATATATATATATATATATGTAACAAATATACATATGTATATATATATATATGTATATATATTTTATTTTTTTGACATATATATATATATATATATATATATATATATATATATATATATATATATATATCCATCCATCCATCCATTTTCTACCGCTTATTCCCTTTGGGGTCGCGGGGGGCGCTGGAGCCTATCTCAGCTACAATCGGGCGGAAGGCGGGGTACACCCTGGACAAGTCGCCACCTCATCGCAGGGCCAACACAGTATATATATATACTGTATATATATATATATATATATATATATATATATATATATATATATATATATATATATATATATATATATATATATATATATATATATACTGTATATATATATATGTATATATGTATATATACATATTATATGTATATATATACATACATATACAAGAGATACATGTAGACTGCAAGATGATGCCTGTAAACAACAGCAAAACTTTGAGCATATAGAAAATTACACACAGCGCCCAAAAATCTGTCAAAATGTTTTAGTACGACTTTGGTAAGCTATGAACCCGCGCCGCTTGATGGATTGTCGGATCATTACGGCGACCATAGTCAGAAGTTGACATACGTGTATTATGCATCAATTGGACATCATGTGGACTAAGGAAAAAAATAAAATAAAATATCAATGAATCGAACAAAATATATCCATATTGGTGTATGTATACCGACTTGTCATTATCATCCATTATCATATGTTATTCTTGTTCTGAAATTGTCATGTATCCATCAAATCTGTAGTTGAAACTTGGACTATATAACCAACATATCAGTTGATAGTAAATTAGGGGCCCTGCGATGAGGTGGCGACTTGTCCAGGGTGTACCCCGCCTACCAATTACAAAGATTGATGAAGTGTTGCTATATATGTCTGCCGGAATAAATAAATAAATTAATTAATTCATTCATTCATTCATTCATCCATTCGTTCATTCATTACTATGGACCCCAAAATGGCACCTATTAGCAGACATTATCTGTCATTTTGTTTCGCAATATTATAAAAAAACCTACTTTTTTTTACCTTTTGGTACCTGCTGATGTGTATTTGGTATTTGCATAAACCCTGAAAATTTGCGCGCTTCCGCCATTGTAGTCCATGCCGACACCGTAGTCGATAAGTTTCTTCTTTTTCCTCTATCTTTCTGTTATGGGACATTCATCCTCCGCTGTTGCCATTTCAAATATAAAGTAGTGGAAAGTTCTTACT
This sequence comes from Nerophis lumbriciformis, assembly GCF_033978685.3. Lineage (NCBI taxonomy): Eukaryota > Metazoa > Chordata > Actinopteri > Syngnathiformes > Syngnathidae > Nerophis > Nerophis lumbriciformis. Next base: position 25,534,074 of record NC_084575.2, read on the forward strand.
TATATCTGTCAGTAGACTCGCAATGGAAGCGCTAAAAACTACCGGTGTAGTGTGTTTACATTATTCACCCAAGGAACTTTAGTTATTAGAGAGTTCTGGTCGGACGCTTCTTCACGGGACACATTTCCAGCCTTGTTGTTGCACTAGTGAGCCACGGATGAGGAGACGCTGCTCCGTTATTGATTGAAGTAAAGTCTGAATGTCATTAAAACAGTTGGCTCCATCTTTTGACACTTCTTCCACTCCCGTCCTTGCACGCTACACCGCTATAACAAAGATTCCTTTAAAGCGCCTTATAATCAGGTGCGCCTTTTGTATGAAAATAGACCTGAATAGACCTGGTGCATGACAGTGCGCCTTATAATCCGGTGCGCCCTATAGTCCGAAAAATACAGTATTGTGTCTTCAAAGTGTGCAGTTTCTTACTAAAATAGGTACTTTTGTCGAGACTTGAACCAATTATTCCTGTTTACATTGAATCGTATGGGGAACTCTGCTTTACTATACAGACTTTTCAGATCTATTTCTAATACAAAGTAGTGTAAAGTTTCAACTTACATCTGTCAGTACTCGCTATGGAAGCGCTAAAAACTACCGGTGTAGTGAGTTTACATTATTCACCCAAGGAACTTTAGTTATTAAAGAGTTCTGGTCGGACGCTTCTTCACGGGACACATTTCCAGCCTTGTTGTTGCACTAGTGAGCCACGGATGAGGAGATGCTGCTCTGTTATTGATTGAAGTAAAGTCTGAATGTCATTAAAACAGTTAGCTCCATCTTTTGACACTTCTTCCACTCCCGTCCTTGCACGCTACACCGCTATAACAAAGATTCCTTTAAAGCGCCTTATAATCAGGTGCGCCTTTTGTATGAAAATAGACCTGAATAGACCTGGTGCATGGCAGTGCGCCTTATAATCCGGTGCGCCCTATAGTCCGAAACATACGGTATTGTGTCTTCGTGTCCTGGGCATGACGTTAAAGTGCATCCGACAGTGGAGGCTCCTCTATGGGGTCTTGGGGCACTAGGAGGTTAACCCCTTTACTACTGTTACCCCAGGTGGCCCTTGGTAAAGGCCTAGAACCTGACTGCCCCCTAGCCAGGGATACGGTGAAGACCTCAACGGCGGAGCAGGCGGAAGACAATAGATTTAAGAACTACCACAACGGCTGCGATGGCGGAAGAAGGCTGCAGCAGAAAAAGGTCCCCAGTCGTCTTGGACTCCATGCCACCGGACCCTGACCCGATTCTTTCAAGGATCATGTGGTGACTGTCTGTGCACCAGTCTCCCCACGTTAAACAAAGTCACGCACAGGCATCCTCCATAAAGGGATACACCCCTACCAGGAGGATCGTCACACTCGTATGAGTGACCGCCGATGATGATTGTTTCTTCAAAGTGTGCAGTTTCTTACTAAAATAGGTCCTTTTGTCGAGGCTTGAACCAATTATTCCTGTTTACATTGAATCTTATGGGGAACTCTGCTTTATTATACAAACTTTCCGGATTGCAAAGCATTTGCAAGAACCAATTAAAGTTCATAGACACAAAGAACTACTCACCCCCAAATGCTCCACACGACACCTCCGTTCCGGACAGGCTCACCTCCTCCAACCTCCGAGAACAAAGCTACGAACTATGGGAGACCGGGCTTTCTGCTCCGCCGCTCACAGTCTGTGGAACGCTCTCCCTGACCACCTGAGGGCACCACAGACTGTGGATGCTTTTAAAAAATGCTTAAAAAACCTTATTTAAAAAAAAAAAAAAAAGCCTTTTTATAGATATATGCATACTAGTTCTAGCTATTAGGCTGTTCTAGTTTTTATTTTTATGTATTTTTATTGTCTTTTTATTATTATTATGATTTTTTTAATACACTGTAGCACTTTGAGGTTGTTTGCTCAATGTAAAGGGCTTTTTACAAATAAAATATATTATTATTATTATTATTATTATTATTATTATCATTATTATTATTATTATTATTGTTATTATAAATCAAGGTTCTACTGTAATTTGATAGACACAGCAAAATATTATAGGGATTTCTATGTTTCTGTTTATAGGGAAAAGATCTCCCTGATGGCTCGGCCATATGGGTTATAAACCTTCATGAATGCATAAAAGGAATCTTAAGACAGTAAAGCTTGCTCTACTAGCAGCAGGACCACCTGTGTATATTAGGGGGGGGGGGGGGGGGGCTTTGAGAAAGAGCACACTCAACTTGCCCTTCCAATGAAGAGAGGGAGGGAAAAGATACACAACGTGAACTATTCACATGCTCTGGCCAGACCTCCAGGCTTTTTGTCGAAAAGAGGAAGTCTTGAATGAGACGGAGAGGCAAAACTTTAAAAAAAGGAACATCTCTCTCAAGGGAGCGAGAGAAAAGGCGGCATAACGGAGGCGGGGAGCCACGCTGATGGACAATGTTCTCTATTTGCACACATTTGCATTAGAAAAGGCAGCGCAGCGAACAGCAGTTGCACTAGTTGGCTGGTGAATGGAGGCGGCCTCTCCACCTCCTTAAGGGAATCTAGGAAGGATTCAAGTGTTGGCGACTTCAAACGGGCAGCGGGGGACTTGATGTCGTCCAACGAGCTCAGAGATGGCGGAAAATGGGTCGTGCACGGCAGTGTTTTTCAACCTTTCTTGAGCCGAGGCACATTTTTTGCGTTGACAAAAATCCGGAGGCACACCACCAGCAGAAATCATAAAAAAATGAAACTCAGTTGACAGTAAAAAGTCGTTGTCGCAATTATTGGATATGACTTTAAACCATAACCAAGCATACATCAATATAGCTCTTGTCTCAAAGTAGGTGTACTGTCACCACCTGTCACATCACGCCCTGACTTATTTGGAGTTTGTTGCTGTTTTCCTGTGTGTAGTGTTTTACTTCTTGTCTTGCGCTCCTATTTTGGTGGCTTTTTCTCTTTTTTCGGTATTTTCCTGTAGCTGTTTCATGTCTTCCTTTGAGCGATATTTCCCGCATCTACTTTGTTTTAGCATTCAAGAATATTTCAGTTGTTTTTATCCTCCTTTGTGGGGACATTGTAGATTGTCATGTCATGTTCGGATGTACTTTGTGGACGCCGTCTCTGCTCCACAGTAAGTCTTTGCTGTCGTCCAGCATTCTGTTTTTCTTTACTTTGTAGCCAGTTCAGTTTTAGTTTCGTTCTGCGTAGCCATCCCTAAGCTTCAATGCCTTTTCTTAGGGGCACTCACCTTTTGTTTATTTTTAGTTTAAGCATTAGACTACGAGCTGGAGCCCGTAGTGCCCAAGACCAGACTTAAAACCAGGAGAGACAGGGCCTTCTCTGTGGTCAGCCCTAAGCTCTGGAACACTCTGCCCCTCCATGTTCGAACTGCTCCCACAGTGGAGTGTTTTAAGTCTCGTCTTAAGACCCACTTTTATTAATTACAATTTTGATTTCTATTTACTGTTTTAATTGGTTTTACCCTTTAAAATAGTTTTTAATCATTTTTATTTTATATTGTTTTTATGTTGGTTTTATATGTATTTATTTTTTGTTTTTTCATTGGTGGAGCTAAGGATAATATTTGAATATTGTTTTTAATATTGTTGTGCAGCACTTTGGAAACATTTTGTTGTTTAAATGTGCTATATAAATAAAGTGGATTGGATTGATTGGATAGACACCTTTTTACCTGCACACTGCCTCCCGCTGTTTCCGACATCTACAAAGCAATTAGCTGCCGGCTGCCACCTACTGATATGGAAGAGTATTACACGGTTACTCTGCACCGACACTCAACAACAGCACATCATTTGCAGACTATAATTACTGGTTTGCACAAAAATATTTTTAACCCAAATAGGTGAAATTACATAATCTCCCACGGCACACTAGTGGTTGAAAAACACTGGTGTACAGGAAGGGACCATTGTATTCAGTCGGTAGCCTACGCACACCGCCAACGTTGGTTTGATCTCCACTATATTGCCAAAAGTATTTGGCCACCTGCCTTTACTCACATATGAACTTGAAGTGCCATCCCATGGAATTGTCCAAAATGTTTTTGGTATCCTGGAGCATTCAAAGTTCCTTTCGTCGGAACTAAGGGGCCAAGCCCAACTCCTGGAAAAACCACCCCACACCATAATTCCTCCTCCACCAAATTTCACACTCGGCACAGTGCAATATAACATTATAAAGTCTTGGAGATTTCTTATAAAATTAAACTAAACATTGATTGGTGCAAAAATCAACCATTGCTTGACTGACCTTTCTCTTGTTTTTGGTATGAAGGAGATAACTCATTCAGTGCGTCAACAGCATACAGGGGATAAGAAAGACTTATTTATCACAGTTGTAGAAAGTAGTAGAAAGGTGGAATGTACACCAAATACTATTGTTTTGCAAACTGGCAAAGCAGACTGTCAGTTATAGTCCGCGATGTATGTCGAGCGATTACTTAACGTCTAGTTTTGTCCTCCGTAACTATTGTGAAGCCATGCAGTGGTTGCGGCCGTCAAGTACGACCGCCAATTTCAGCCTACAAGCACAGTGTCCTGTTGTTGGTTGTTGTAAACTGTTCTTTATCACATTGTTTACTTCCACACGTCCATTAAAGATATGATCCATGTATGATGGCTCAGGTGTGATTCACTAGAATACTCTAACAGCTGCTGATGGTGAGGCAAGCAAGGTTTACTGTTAAAAGAAATGTGCCAATAGTCTACATTGAAACACAGGGTAAGAATATACTTCCAGGTCAGAGGTGATTATGACGCGTGCATGCGTACTACGGACGTAGGGGCGAGGGGGTCTTAAACAGTGGCATTGTGTGTGTGTGTGTGTGGACAAGGATAAGGTTAGGTGGGAGATACCCTGGATAACCTTAGTGTAGAAGAGGTCTAAGAAGCCAGGCGTGGTGGGACATTGACCTGAGTTCAAAACTCAAATTTTCCCAGTTTCTGCTCATTTGTGCACTATTTCTTTTTACGATCGTCTATTTTGGCGAACAACTATGACGTTTGTCTCTTTTTGATGACGTATAGGTCGGAAAACAACCCATAACTACAGAGAGCCTACTGACCAACTGCATCTCTGTCTGGACTGGAGCCTGCAGTGCCTCAGGCTGGAAGTCTCTGCAGAGAGTGGTGAGGACGGCGGAAAAGATCATCAGGACTCCTCTTCCTCCTATCCAGGAGATCGCAAAAAGCCGCTGCCTGACCAGGGCTCAGAAAATCTGCAAAGACTCCTTCCACCCCCACCAAGGACTGTTTTCACTGCTAGACTCTAGAAAGAGGTTCCGCAGCCTCCGTAGCAGAACCTCAAGGTTCTGTAACAGATTCTTCCTTCAGGCCATAAGACTCTTGAACGCATCATAATAATCCCCTCAATTACCCCCAAGAACGGATTAACTCGCTGGAATATAAAGACAATATAACATACATCCATAAACGTGGAAGCATATGCAAAAGTGCAATATATTTATCTGTACAGTAATCTATTTATTTATATCTGCACCTTATTGCTCTTTTATCCTGCACTACCATGAGCTAATGCAACACAATTTCGTTCTTATCTGTACTGTAAAGTTCAAATTTTAATGACAATAAAAGGAAGTCTAAGTCTAAGTCAATCATTCAGACTGTATTTGTATCGGACACATATCTGATTTATATCCACATACAAAAGAGGTCTGGGTCGGATTTGACAAAATCGTAATTGTACTGTTCACACTGAGATAAAAATCGGAAGTGAGAAAATAGTCACACAAAGCTGTGGGACAAAGGACAAATTCACTTCATCGTCGCACCTGGGCAATAAGTCAATATGGAAGTGTCTATCTCGTGTTTGGTGTGTGGTGAAAGACCAACACTTGAACTTAACCATCGTTATATCAGTGTCAACCCTATACCGAGATTTCCACAGAATTAAACTCACTGAGGTGTAGGAGATCTTGGAGCGCCACACAGCTGTGGGCTTGAACCAGGAGAAGAATGCTATAATTTTTGGACTTTATGGATTTTATTGCCAACTTCATTGCTGTGGCTTGGCAGCCTGTTTCTCCGGTAATAGATTTTGCTCCACTGTGCAGGCCATCGCATAACCAGGCCTCGTTTTTTTTAATATATATTTGGCACATATTAGCGCTAAACTAAATTTTACCATGTTAATCAAATAATTACAATATAAAACACAGTTGTATTTCATATATTCATTTGAATTAAAAAAAAGCCATACGTCAAGCAAGATAAGCATGTCAATGTTATCCAATAAGGAGTATTTATTAGCTGAGATTTCTTGGGAAAATCCACATTGTAAAACCATTATTTCCAGAACAATTTGAGTAGTCATACCGTGGTGTCATAAATCTAACAGTCCAGTGCCATATTGCATTGCATAACATGTGATTTACCAAGAATATGGTAATGTGTTGGATTTTTCAAGTGCAAACTATCTGGGTAATAAAATGCCTTTGAACCCCCAGGAATTTTACCAGATGGGAATACGCTTGTACCGAGTCCCTGTTAAACCCATCTTGGCCCAGATAGACGAAGAGATAGGGAAAGTAGGAACAGCGATAAAGGGCAGTGATTATTTCAGAGGAGCACTGGGAGGGAAGGAAACGACGGGCCATTACAGCGAGTCTGTTAATCAGCCTATTAGGGTTTAATTGAGGGTAGTTAATTAGGAGTCAGTGGGCAGTCTGTGCTCGAGGGTCAGGGCCTGACATCAGAAGCAGCTGGCTGAGAAACCTGAGACAATTGTTGCTGATCCTTCTGCACAAGGCCAGTGATTGATTGGCAGGATAATTAGCTCTAATTACACTTGTCTATTTCTGCTCCCTTTAAGGCTTTTTAGCTGTCATAAATTAACCCGCTACCTCCTAAGAAACAGAAGTCAGCCAAGGCGGTGTCGCGGCCGAGCAAACACATTTACAGTAGACCCAGACTGAACGTCTCCACAGGAATCAAGTGCCGGCTTGCCTTTTGACGACCCGGGCCGTTTAAAAGTGAGTGGAAAATACAATATTGTGCGTGCGGTGCAGGGCGCAGACAAAAGCTGCCTTCTGGCTGCAGTCGGCATAGGCTCACGTCACACCATCTCCAGACGACGGCACATCTTATAAATGCCCCCCACCCCCCACCCCTGGCCGCCGTACGGGGAAGTGGAAAACAAAGATGTGCTTGTCTTCGCTCCCTACCAGCGGCTCCGCATCGAGCAGCGGCTAACACCAGAAGCTGATTATGCGCTCTTTAAAGTTAGATTTGATTTAATGTTCTCTTTCTGCCTGGGCTGGACCACGGGACACTGGAATGCGAAGGGGATCAGCCTAAGGCTTGGCTCGCTCAGCCTGGGGTGGAATCACACTGTCTTAGACCCTGCCTACATTAAGCCGGATAACTCATTAAACGAATAATTATTTAGCCGAATCCCCGTTTCGGCCACACTAAATCATCGTTTAAGGTTCCCCTCCATGGATATTTTTTTACACGGGTAAGTGCGCCGTCTATTTCTTGAATCTCCGGCTCTTAAAGGGGAACATTATCACAATTTCAGAAGGGTTAAAACCATTAAAAATCAGTTCCCAGTGGCTTATTATATTTTTCAAAGTTTTTTTTCAAAATTTTACCCATCACGCAATATCCCTAAAAAAAGCTTCAAAGTGCCTGATTTTAACCATCGTTATAAACACCCGTCCATTTTCCTGTGACGTCACACAGTGATGCCAATATAAACAAACATGGCGGATAGAACAGCAAGGTATAGCGACATTAGCTCGGATTCAGACTCGGATTTCAGCGGATTAAGCGATTCAACAGATTACGCATGTATTGAAACGGATGGTTGTAGTGTGGAGGCAGGTAGCGAAAACGAAATTGAAGAAGAAACTGAAGCTATTGAGCCATATCGGTTTAAACCGTATGCAAGCGAAACCGACGAAAACGACACGACAGCCAGCGACACGGGAGAAAGCGAGGACGAATTCGGCGATCGCCTCCTAACCAACGATTGGTATGTGTTTGTTTGGCATTAAAGGAAACTAACAACTATGAACTAGGTTTACAGCATATGAAATACATTTGGCAACAACATGCACTTTGAGAGTGCAGACAGCCCATTTCAGGCGCGCTAAGAACATATATTTTTCCACGATTTCAGCACTCAGGTTAACCATACCTAAATAGACACAAAATACTGCATTACACAAGACTACCCGAATGTACTCGAATGATTGAAAAAAATAAATGTTTTTAAGCTAAATTATTGGTAAACACAGTTTATGTATAATAATTTACGTAAAACCGCGAGTAATGAATAAAGTTTTCATCAATTAATATATTCTGTAGACATACCCTCATCCGCTCTCTTTTCCTGAAAGCTGATCTGTCCAGTTTTGGAGTTGATGTCAGCATCTGCTTTGAGTGTCGCAGGATATCCACACATTCTTGCCATCTCTGTCGTAGCATAGCTTTCGTCGGTAAAGTGTGCGGAACAAACGACTGACCATTTCGTCGGCTTTCCCCACAGCCTCGTATTTTGAACAAATTTCCGGCCCTGTTCGTGTTGTTACACCCTCTGACAACACACCAACGAAAGTGAGAAAATGGCGGATTGCTTCCCGATGTGACGTCACAACGTGACGTCATCGCTCCGAGAGCAAATAATAGAAAGGCGTTTAATTCGCCAAAATTCACCCATTTAGAGTTCGGAAATCGATTAAAAAAATATATGGTCTTTTTTCTGCAACATCAAGGTATATATTGACGCTTACATAGGTCTGGTGATAATGTTCCCCTTTAACTTTGTATGGACTCATTGATCGTTGACAAACTGAGTTCGGACAGGAAGTGATGTCAGAAAGAATGCGCCACACCCAGCTTCATAATAAAGCTGTTTCGTAACTCAGAGCTAACCACTGGACTCCGTCTGGACCCCCTCCCGAGGATCCAGCCATAGACTGATATTTTTTTACTCTTCCCCCCTTTCCCAATATCACCTTTTTCCCACCTTCTTAAAGGAGCGCCGTAAGTGGCTGATCCGTTGGCGGTCCCGTCTTGTCTCCCTGTAACGTATGTCTACTCTTAGTGGGACTGTGCCGAAAATGAAATTTCAGTTCTTATGTGTCTTGTACATGTTAAAGAATGGACAATAATAAAGCATCTTGAATCTTAAATGAATCTTGAAATACAGAGGCGAGTCATCCGGACATGCCCGCGTTTCTGCCTCTAAGGTGCGCGCCTGTGCAATTGCGCACTGCTCAAGCGTCCTCTGCGCACAGCAAATCTATGCCACGCACAAAATCAAATAAAAAAATAAGCGCATAACAATTTTCGACACCACACGGACACGGCAGAGAAAACAGTTTTCGTCATCATTGTTCAAATATTGTAACGTCTGTCGAGACGCGTTGAGGACATGAATTCCATCGATCACTTTACTGAGCAAAACTCATTATTGTCGGCCATAAACACATCACCAAAACATTAGTAAAAAAAATTATATCTAGCAAAACTAGTCATTTCAAACCAGACCAAAACCAACTTTGTTATATCAACAGCAGCTGCTCGCTCTTTCTCACTTGCGCCAACACATGCACATATGGCACTTAGCCAGTCATGCGTTAACAGCCACACAAAAAGTCGGACAACTCCAACACCACACATAAAGTGTAATTCCAGGTCGTTACACTATGATTTAACAATCAAATGCGCGCTTATTCTAGCGTCAATTATTAGGAATCTTAATTTATAAATATTAATCATGAAATGCTGTCCGTATATTAAATAAATACTAATAAAAATATATATTTTTTACAAACAGGAAGTTGCAGGAATGTACACATGATCCCCTGTTTACATCTCATTGTGCAACATGTGAATGTTTTAATGGGAACTAAATGCAATGTCTGAAAGGGGTACAAATTATTTCCAAAGCAGGACCTCCACCCAGACAAACAATACAAGTACACAGTTCATGAAAAACAATATTTTTTGTTATTGTCATTGTAAGTGGGCCTAAACACTTATATTAGAAAATAACCTCATGGAAATGACTGCTGTCATTTGATTATAATAATAAGAGAATGTTGTCTGTCTATCTGTGTTGGCCCTGCGGTGAGTGGGGATTTGTCCAGGGTGTACGCCGCCTTCCGCCCGAATGCAGCTGAGATAAGCTCCAGCACCCCCCGCGACCCGAAAGGGACAAGCGGTAGAAAATGGATGGATGGATGGAGATTGAACTTGTTATTTAGTCAGGTTTGGGACAGGTGTGCTGCTGGTGTAGCCACAGTGTGCACGTCTGATATTGCTCACATGGGCTCCACTGAATGCTCAGGGAGTTTTGGCGTTTGCTCACACACATGAAAAATTACAGGGATTATTGGTCTCAGGTGTGATTCACTACAATAGGGCCCCACTGCACACTGGATTCCACTTAATTGAAATACCACAACACTGGATATTGTTCAAATAAGTTACATTTAAGAACTTGCACACAAAGCAACACTGGAGGTGACTATGAAGTGCGCATTTTCCGCGCATGCGTACTAGGTCGCGTTGCGCCGACGGACGGAGCGGGGGGGAGGGAACCTTAAACGACCATTGTGTGTGTGTGGACAAGGAGAAAGTTAGGTGGGATTTGCCCTGTATAACCTTCTCCTGTCTGAGTCCAGACAGGAGAAACCAAGCAAGACCACATTCAGGTTGTCCATCAGGGGAGTAAACACACAGCCCGCATAGAGTCTCAAATCCAATTAAGGGTCTGACAAAGAACTGCCTCTTGCCTCCGAATACCAAACAACATGTGATCCTCCTTAGGGAAATAACTTAGTTGTCTGCTCCTCATAGCCCCCCCCGGGTCAAAAATAATGCCTGAGGAACGTTTGGCACTTGAGGATGCCATGTGCTGTGCTGTCACATACCAAAGGAATCCTATATAGACATTTTAGCAATGCAACTACAAACCATCAAGCCATAAAGCAACATAGTATATTTATTTTCTGTAAATCATTGCTCGCACAGCCATTGCGCTCACATGAATTGGACGTACAACAAACAAACAATTAGTCCCTCTTTTGCATGTACAAGGGCACACTCACACTTGGCAATCCATAACACATTCATTCAAAAAGCTCGATAAACCTTTAGTGAAATGTACATGACCCCGCAGAGACAAAGTACTTTCAAAACTCTAATTATCCAACTAAATATACATAAAGGGCCTGATTTGCTACAGGTTTGCGTGTACTAAAACATGTGCAAACCTGATAGCACACGCAAAAAGACGATCTACCGGGGAAGAGAGGATGCTGATATAATTATTTCGCACACGCAATGTGATTTATCAACACTCATCACCGTTTTGCGAGCACTATTTTTGTGTTTTATTTCGCACACGTGGGAAGGACGGTTTTACACACGACTGCAAGGATCAGTGCTGGCGCTGGACAGGCGAGAATCCTCCGTCCTACGTGTGTGTGTGTGTTTCAACATTTTGGACGATCAGAAATTAAAAAACAAATATTAGACATACTGTATCATCTTTTCAGCAACATCATTTTATAATTGTTTAGCTGCTATATCTGTTTTGTGCCTTGAACCGGATGTATAACCCCCATTCTGTCAGTCTACCCCAGGGCAGCTGTGGCTATGAATGTAGCTTACCACCACCAGGTGTGAATGAATGATGGCTTCTCACTTCTCTGCGAAGCGCTTTGAGTGTCTAGAAAAGCGCTATATAAATCTAAGTCATTATTATTATTATTATCAACTATAGCAGGTGTTTTTTTAGAATTTTTTTTAATCTGTCCTTTCTAGCCCATCCATTAATCCATTTTCTACTGCTTGTGACTCTCGGGGTCTCCTAGCAGCTCTGGCAAATCATATTTGACGTAATTACATACGTACGTAACACATTCACGCGCATTAGCTTTAGGTGTTGTTAGCTAATAATAATAATTTGGATAACTTACGTTAGCTGTCATTGAGTGTATATTCTATCACAAGAGTCCCCGAACTACGGCCCGTGGGCCAGATACGGCCCGCCAACGTCCAAAATCCGGCCCGCGGGTAGTCCCGAATAAAAAAATAAAAAAAATAATTATTTATTTTTATTTTTATAATTTTCTTTTTAATCTGTCATTTCTAGCCCATCCATCAATCCTTTTTCTACCACTTGTTACTCTCGTGGCTCTGGCAAATCATATTTTCTAAAAATGCATTTTCCCATCAATAACGTGACGGCATCACAATCGGGTTGCAGTGTCAGGCGAGCACGCGGCAAGTGCACGCTCTTCGAGTCAATTAGTGCACTAGGAAAAAAATGGCGAAATCGTTGGGGAAACGTCAAATAGACTCAAGAGTGTAGAGTTTTTAAACATCAGTGGACATATTACTTTTTTTTGTTCAGTGTAAGGAAAAGACAATTTGTTTAATCTGCAATGAGACAGGTTTTATATATATATATATATATATATATATATATATATATATATATATATATATATATATATAGACTGGCCCCAGGCCAACATTTTTTAACCCAATGTGGCTCCCGGGTCAAAAAGTTTGGGGACCCCTGATCGATAGCGTTTCTACTCCAAAGGATTCTTCGTTCATCACTCCAAGCAACGTTTGTAACTTTTACAATATAACTAAAATAATTAATACTTACTAAACCGTCCCATTTGTGATGTCTGTAGGAGTGTTGTATTGCATGCTAGCATTAGCGAATATACTAACACTTCTCTGTAAACGTGCAGTATTATTAACTTATCTTGGTATTTTTTGTTGTTGTATTGTTTCAGTTTCGTAAATTCACCAAAACGTCACCGTGGAGTTTTGAGTCTGTTTAGCTGATTGGAGAGCTAACTTCCGCAGCTAGTGAGTCCGTGACGATGACTTCTGTTTTGTTTGATCAACCATTTTACTGCCATGTGACAGGCACCGTTTGGAAACAATTAAAGTATGTAAATAAACATTCACAAAATATTGTATCTGCGGCCTATTTGCTGCGGTTAATATACAGTGCAGACCAAATTTTGGACACACCTTCTCATTCAATGTGTTTTTATTTTTATTTCCATGACTATTTACATTCTAGATTGTCACTGAAGGTATCAAAACTATGAATGAACACATGAACAAAAAAAGGTGAAATAGCTGAAAACATGTTTTATATTCTAGTTCAGTGGTTCTTAACCTGGGTTCGATCGAACCCTAGGGGTTCGGTGAGTCGGGCTCAGGGGTTCGGCGGAGGTCAAAACACACCCGACTCATCGTGTAAATAAAAACTTCTCCCTATCGGCTTATTACGGATACGGCAACAGCAGACTGATTTGCAGGTGTGTAATTTGTTGTGAGTTTATGCACTGTGTTGGTTTTGTTCTTTGAACAAAGTGATGTTCATGCACGGTTCATTTTGTGCACCAGTAAAAAAAACATGGTAACACTTTAGTATGGGGAACATATTCACCATTAATTAGTTGCTTATTAACATGCAAATTAGTAACATATTGGCTCTTAACTAGTCATTATTAAGTACTTATTAATGCCTTATTCGGCATGGCCTTATTATAACCCTAACCCTGACCCTAACCCTCTAACCCGAACCCGAGCCCTAACCAAATAACTCTAAATTAAGTCTTTGTTACTTAGAACATGTTCCCCTAGTGTCCAAAAAACTCTAAATTAAGTCTTTGTTACTTAGAATATGTTCCCCATACTAAAGTGTTACCAAAAACATATAAGTTTGTCTTGAATTTGAAAAAAAAGGGGGGTTCGGTGAATGTGCATATGAAACTGGTGGGGTTCGGTACCTCCAACAAGGTTAAGAACCACTGTTCTAGTTTCTTCAAAATAGCCACCCTTTGCCTGATTACTGTTTTGCACACTCTTGGCATTCTCTTGATGAGCTTCAAGAGGTAGTCACCTGAAAGGGTTTTCATTTCACAAGTGTCATGGTTTTGATGCCTTCAGTGACAATCTACAATGTAAATAGTCATGAAAATAAAGAAAACACATTGAAATGAGAAGGTATATATATATATATATATATATATATATATATATATATATATATATATATATATATATATATATATACATATATACATATATATATATATACAGTACAGGCCAAACGTTTGGTCACACCTTCTCCTTATTCAATGCGTTTTCTTTATTTTCATGACTATTTACATTGTATATTGTCACTGAAGGCATCAAAACTATGAATGAACACATGAACAAAAAAAGGTGAAATAGCTGAAAACATGATTTATTTTCTAGTTTCTTCAAAATAGCCACCCTTTGCTCCGATTACTTTTTTGCACACTCTTGGCATTCTCTTGATGGGCTTCAAGAGGTAGTCACTTGAAAGAGTTTTCACTTCACAGGTGTCATGGTTTTGATGCCTTCAGTGACAATCTACAATGTAAATAGTCATGAAAATAAAGAAAACACATTGAAATGAGAAGGTATATATATATATATATATATATATATATATATATATATATATATATATATATATACAGTACAGGCCAAACGTTTGGTCACACCTTCTCCTCATTCAATGCGTTTTCTTTATTTCCATGACTATTTACATTGTAGATTGTCACTGAAGGCATCAAAACTATGAATGAACACATGAACAAGAAAAGGTGAAATAGCTGAAAACATGTTTTATATTCTAGTTTCTTCAAAATAGCCACCCTTTGCTCCGATTACTGTTTTGCACACTCTTGGCATTCTCTTGATGAGCTTCAAGAGGTAGTCACCTGAAAGGGTTTTCACTTCACAGGTGTCATGGTTTTGATGCCTTCAGTGACAATCTACAAAGTAAATAGTCATGAAAATAAAGAAAACACATTGAAATGAGAAGGTGTGTCCAAACTTTTAGCCTGTACTGTATGTAAATATATTTATTTCTTCTAAAATTTGGTGGCCGCGGCTTAAATAGCCCGGAAAATATGGTGAATAAAATGTGTTTCATCAGAACAGACCATACATTAAATTATAGACCTCGAAAAGATGTGATGTCACTAAGCTTTTGTTCAGTCACTTATAATGGAAATATAATGTTTAAAATGTCCAAAAGAAAAAATATAAGACTGCCAAAAGCTAACCTTTTGTCTCAAACCCTCTCCTGAAACCAAGTCTTTGTGACTATTTCAATAGGGACTTATTTCAAAAAGAAAAAGTCGGTGGCACGCACGGCTCAAACAAAGCTCAATTTACAATTCTTTCAGTAACTGCTAAGTGCTGGCTTTAAAAGCTGCCTGGTGACTTGATACTTAATTAACTGCAGGCAGGTTTTGAGGTATTTAGTGGCTCTGTGGGCAACCTTGCAACTCAAGGCACACAGGAAAAGAAAAGAAATTGAAGCTGTGTATGAAACAGACTATAAAAGAGACCGCTTTGCCAAGTTATCTAAAATTCACGGTGTCACAGCACTAATGACTTGAGTATTTCCTGTCACACACACACACACACACACACACACACACACACACACACACACACACACACACACACACACACACACACACACACACACACACACGCACACACACACACACACACACACACACACACTTGGGAACAGATTCAGTCAAGGTCGCCCTTAGTTAGAAAAGTACCGATAAGTATTGAAATACATTTTGGTACCGGTACTAAAATATTGGTATCGGGTAGGGATGTCCAATAATTGTCATGATCCGTGGTCCGGATCATGTTTTTGTGTTTTCTGTTAGTTTTGAACTCCTTTTGTTATTACTTGTGCACCTGTGAGTTTGTTTCGTCACCATGGTTACTTGATTTTTACCTGCCTTGCATGCGCACCAGTTGCTCATCAGAGACGCTATTTAAGCCCACCTTTGTTCATCACTCCTTCTGCCTTCTTTGTTTTTGCATCACGCGACTACCACATAAGTTCGTTCTTGTCTCCTAGCCCCTGCTAAGTTTCATAGTCTGTGCTAAGTGTTAGCCTTAGCTTCCAGTGCGTTCGGCACCTCATCCTGTCGGTTTGTTTTCTGTTTTGTACCAGTTTTGTGTTATTTTTCTAATAAATCATGTCGTCACCTGTAAGTCCTGTCTGGATTCGTCCTTTGCTTCCTGGGAGAACAAAACCCCGTATCACCATGCGCCCCACACGTGACAATAATGGCTTTTTATATCCAATATTCCGATATTGTCCAACTCTTTAAATACCGATATCAACCGATACCGATATCAACCAATATATACAGTCGTGGAATTAACACATTATTATGCCTAATTTGGACAACCAGGTATGGTGAAGATAAGGTACCGTAATTAAAAAAATAAATTATAAAATAAAATAAAATAAATAAATTAAAAACATTTTCTTGAATAAAAAAGAAAGTAAAACAATATAAAAACAGTTACATAGAAACTAGTAATTAATGAAAATTAGTAAAATTAACTGTTAAAGGTTAGTACTATTAGTGGACCAGCAGCACGCACAATCATGTGTGCTAACGGACTGTATCCCTTGCAGACTGTATTGATATATATTGATATATAATGTAGGAACCACAATATTAATAACAGAAAGAAACAACCCTTTTGTGTGAATGAATGTGAATGAGTGCAAATGGGGGAGGAAGGTTTTTTGGGTTGGTGCACTAATTGTAAGTGTATCTTGTGTTTTTTATGTTGATGTAATTAAAAAAACAAAACAAAAAAAAAAAAAACGATACCGATACCGATAAAAAAAAATGATACCGATAATTTCCGATATTACATTTTAACGGACATCTCTAGTATCGGGACAAAACTATGGTACTGTCTGATAACATATCTCAAACATGTTCAATCTATTGGCGACTACAAGCTCCATCCACAGAACTCTGCAGACACAAGCATACAGTACGCACCATTATAGTCGAGGGTCTCACCTTGTGGAGTGGTTGGGACCGAATGAAAAGGTTCTTTTGTGGAATTTTGCTCTTCCAGTCTGCACTCAGCAGTTCAGAAGTGTATATATTTATATAAATATTGTCTTAGCTGGAACACATTCCTCCTGGTTGGCCCCCCTCCTCCACTAAAAGACGCACACACACACATATATACGTATGGAGTCCTACCCGCCCTATTAGAACTGGCATTTCCCCGTGTCAGTTTATTTTTAAGTAGTTGTTGATGTTCGCCCTTTGCGACCTCAGAATGTTCGCTGAGGGTTTACAAGGTGACATTTACAACGGCAGCCCGGGCGTCTCTATTCTCTTCCTATTTTCACACTCGGAATTCTTAACCCACTCATCCCCTTTCATACCTGAGAGTTTAGAGACACACAGTATGGAATGGAAGCCTCTTCATTGGCCCTGTTTACCATGTTTGGGAACGAGCTCAGCCACGCAACACCATCAAGACAAAAAGCAATCAAACGATGATTCAAGGATTGGCTTGGTAGCAAAGGTGATAAACAACAACGCAAAATGTGCACATTTAATATGTGAAGTGGAGTATATTTATATAGCACTTTTTCTCTCGAGAGACTCAAAGCGCTTTACATTGTGAGAACCCATTATCTACATTTTTAAGCTACCGTATTTTCCCGGACCGTAGGGCGCACTGCAGATGAATGGTCTATTTTTTAAATCTTTTTTCATATGTAAGGCGCATTAAATGAGTGATATTATTATTATTTTTTTCTAAATGTAAAACACTTTCTTGTGGTCTACATAACATGTAATGGTGGTTCTTTGGTGAAAATGTTGCATAGATTATGTTTTACAGATCATCTTCAAGCCGCTTTCTGACAGTCGCTTCAGGATTATTTACGTGGCTCACCTTCAGCCAGCGTCTTCTCCCCGTCATCTTTGTTATAGCGGTGTAGCGTGCAAGGACGGGTGTGGAAGAAGTGTCAAAAGATGGAGCTAACTGTTTTAATGACATTCAGACTTTACTTCAATCAATAACAGAGCAGCATCTCCTCATCTGGAAACAACCACACCGGAAATGTGTCCCGTGAAAAACCGTCCGACTGGAACTCTCTAATAACTAAAGTTTCTCGGGTGAATAATGTAACTCACTACACCGGTATGTTTTAGCGCTTTCATGGCGAGTTTACTGACAGATAAAAGTAAGAACTTTACACTACTTTATATTAGAAATGGCAACAGCGGAGGATGAATGTCCCATAACAAGAAGATAGACAAAAAGAAGAAGCTTATCGACTACGGTGTCGGCACGGACTACAAAGGCGGATACTTTCAATTTTTCAGGACTTATGCAGATCCCAAATACAGATCAGCAGGTACCAGAAGGTAAGAAAAGTTGCTTTTGCATAATATTGCAAAACAAAATGCCAGATAATATGTCTTACCTTATACACACACCATAACATATTGAATGTATGTACGTTGAAGCACATCAAGCGGTGCGGCTTCATAGCTTACCAAAGTCGTACTGAAACATTTTGATAGATTTTTGAGACATTTTCGTGTGTAATGTTCTATGTTTTCAATGGAACATATAAAATGTTGGCGTTGTTTACTTGAGTCATGTTCGATCATAGTGCAGTCTACACGTATCTCTTATGTTTGACTGCCATCTACTTATCATTACACCATGTACCAAATACAATAGCTTCGAGGTGGGTAAGCTCAACCAAACATATTACTTACATTAGGCACCGGGTTATAAGGCGCACTGTCGATTTTTGAGAAAATGAATGGATTTTAAGTGCGCCTTATAGTCCGAAAAATACGGTACATTTAAACCAGTGTGGGTGGCATTTGGGATAAAGCAGGGTAAAGTGTCATGCCACAGCAACAGAGACTCGGATTCCGGAAGCTGGATTCGAACCTGGAACCCGCAAGTTGCTGGCATCCAAGCATTCATTCGTTCATTCATAAGATGATTAAGGTGAAAATTCATAAGGTAACTGTGAAATCTTGCTCTCATACCAGAAGGTTCAAGGTTTAGGAGCGGCTGTACAACACGATTTAGGGCTTGACAATTAATCGAAATTTGATTTTGATTTCCA
>NC_084575.2:25555566-25653066 GCF_033978685.3 Nerophis lumbriciformis
TATGATGACGCCTGCGCGTGACGTCACGGATTGTAGAGGACATTTTGGGACAGCATGGTGGCCAGCTATTAAGTCGTCTGTTTTCATCGCAAAATTCCACAGTATTCTGGACATCTGTGTTGGTGAATCTTTTGCAATTTGTTCAATGAACAATGGAGACGGCAAAGAAGAAAGCTGTAGGTGGGAAGCGGTGTATTGCGGCCGACTGCAGCAACACAAACACAGCCGGTGTTTCATTGTTTACATTCCCGAAAGATGACAGTCAAGCTTTACCATTGGCCTGTGGAGAACTGGGACAACAGAGACTCTTACCAGGAGGACTTTGAGTTGGATGCGCAGACGCGGTACCGTGAGTACGCATGCAGCTGCGGCTTCCAAACATTTGATCGCTTGCCCGTACGTGCGTGCCGCTATGTGCATGTCACGTACGTAACTTTGGGGAATTTGGGGAAATATATGTGCTGTATGAACTTTGGGGAGGTGAACGGTACTCTGGGCTGTGGGATTGAGTGTGTTGTGCAGGTGTTTGAGTTGTATTGGCGGGTTATATGGACGGGAGGATGGAGGTGTTTGTTATGCGGGATTAATTTGTGGCATATTAAATATAAACCTGGTTGTGTTGTGGCTAATAGAGTATATATATGTCTTGTGTGTATTTACTGTTTTAGTCATTCCCAGCTGAATATCAGGTCCCACCCGCCTCTCACAGCATCTTCCCTATCTGAATCGCTCCCACTGCCCTCTAGTCCTTCACTCTCACTTTCCTCATCCACAAATCTTTCATCCTCGCTCAAATTAATGGGGAAATCGTCGCTTTCTCGGTCCGAATCGCTCTCGCTGCTGGTGGCCATGATCGTAAACAATGTGCAGATGTGAGGAGCTCCACAACCTGTGAAGTCACGCGCATATCGTCTGCTACTTCCGGTACAGGCAAGGCTTTTTTATCAGCGACCAAAAGTTGCGAACTTTATCGTCAATGTTCTCTACTAAATCCTTTCAGCAAAAATATGGCAATATCGCGAAATGATCAAGTATGACACATAGAATGGACCTGCTATCCCCGTTTGAATAAGAAAATCACATTTCAGTAGGACTTTAAAGATCTAACAAAAATTATTTGGGAAAGTCCGGCGGGCCAGATTGAAAAGCTTAACGAGACGCATGCGGCCCCCGGGCCTTAATTTGCATAGGTCTGCTTTAGAGGATCGCTAGCAAAAGCCAACAAGGTTTTGTTTTTGATGAAGAATAGGTCCCACCGAACAAGGGTGCATTCATAGCAGCCAAGTTGGAGGAGTGCCATCTGCTATCACACCGCCTTGCTAAGAGCCTGTTGTAAAGGAACGAGCCGTGGCTCATCATGTACATGTTACATCCATATAGACTTACTGGGACTAGCACTTCGACTACAGTGCGGTCACGTTTCACCTCCTCAGGTGAACATGCTACAACATTGACTACTTTATGATGTTTATCTGCACATTTGCCACCCAGGACGGTGTTGAGTTACGCCTCGCGAGTTGGTCTCGCAGGGCCAATTTCATGTGTACTGTACGTTTATTATTGTGGTTACAGTTGGAGACACTGCTCTTTAATGTTTAATTAGGTAATTAAAGCAAGTGTACATTCCAATTCAAAAATCTAGTCCAGACTAGGGATGCACGATTTGAAGAAAAAAAACTACCGGCAATTGCGATTTTTCTCTCCAAAATTGCGATTTAATTTGACATTTTTATAATTTATACATATAAATTCATAAAACTGCGAAAACGAGTGTAGGATGACGTGTTACTTTTGAACTGGCAATCAACATATTCTTGTCTCAAGGTGCCATATATTACAACTAGAGATGTCCGATAATGGCTTTTTTGCCGATATTCCGATATTGTCCAACTCTTAATTACCGATTCCGATATCAACCGATACAGATATATACAGTCGTGGAATTAACACATTATTATGCTTAATTTTGTTGTGATGCCCCGCTGGATGCATTAAACAATGTAACAAGGTTTTCCAAAATAAATCAACTCAAGTTATGGAAAAAAAATGCCAACATGGCACTGCCATATTTATTATTGAAGTCACAAAGTGCATTATTGTTTTTTTAACATGCCTCAAAACAGCAGCTTGGAATTTGGGACATGCTCTCCCTGAGAGAGCATGAGGAGGTTGAGGTGGGCGGGGTTGAGGTGGGGGGGTAGGGGGTAGCGAGGGGTGTATATTGTAGCGTCCCGGAAGAGTTAGTGCTGCAAGGGGTTCTGGGTATTTGTTCTGTTGTGTTTATGTTGTGTTACGGTGCGGATGTTCTCCCGAAATGTGTTCGTCATTCTTATTTGGTGTGGGTTCACAGTGTGGCGCATATTTTTTAACAGTGTTAAAGTTGTTTATACGGCCACCCTCAGTGTGACCTGTATGGCTGTTGACAAAGTATGCATGCATTCACTTGTGTGTGTGAAAAGCCGTAGATATTATATTATTATTATATTATATTACATTTTACTTTTTGAAACCGATACCGATAATTTTGAAACCGATACCGATCATTTCCGATATTACATATTAAAGCATTTATCGGCCGATAATATCGGCAGTCCGATGTTATTGGACATCCCTAATTAGAACAATATGCAATCATTTATTTTACGAAATATTTGGCCTTGTGCAGACAGACTTAGAGCTTTTGTCTAAGTCACAGGTCCGGGGGCCAGATGTGGCCCGCCACTTCATTTCATTTGGCCCTCGAAAGCCTGGAAATAACATGTATCAATAAAGTACTGTAACTTTTCTTCCTAAATGTATTCTTTCTTTCTATTTTGGGAAAAAAAAATATGTATGTGCTCCATGTAATCACAAATTATGTTAACTTAAATATTGTCTAATTATGCAAAAATATATGATCTAAATTCGAACCATTTTTTAAATAGAAATAAATACTAATAATAATGATTTCAAAGCAAGTTATCTATCAAATTGTGCAATGTAAAAGTAGAAATAGATTTCATGGTAAAATTTACTGTGGTTTTACAGCATTTTTCGCGAAAAAAACAGTACTTTTTTTTACTGTAATAAACTGTGGTGCCGTTTTGCCATTTACAGTAATACAACGAAAAATCTACAGTTGTTGATTTGCGGTAAAAAAACAACAACAAAAACAAAACAAACTGGCAGCTCAGGTGCCAAAATGTTACTGTAAAATTGCATTTTTTTAAATTTACAGTACAACATTTTTTTTAAATTTTCAACTGAGCTGCCTTTTTTTTTTTACCATAAAAACAGCAGTACTGTAATTCCATTTACAGTAAAATACACTAAATTTTGAGGGGAAATTATTGCAACTTACCATATTCTTTTTACATTTTAGTTTGGAAAAAAAATCTACTAATAAAAATTGGGTAATAATAGTATTCACTGTTAGAAGCCGCCCTCTGGGGCCAAACTTAACCGCGATGTGGCCCTCAGTGAAAACGACTTTGACACCTCTGGTCTACGTCATGCTCTTAAACTGAAGAAATAACCGATAAAAACTATACAGTGTTTACAATGTAATGTAATCATGATAAATAATAACAATGCAAGTAACCATTTAAAAGGTTATACACTTATTTTTCATTACTGTATAATTTTTTTCTCTACTACCATTATACTGTAATTGGAAGGTAAATAAGTTTTCCTAAACAAATAAACAAACAAAAACATTAAATGGATTCTCATTTCTAGAAGCACAAATGTAACTAAAATACATTTTGAACATCTTGTGACGTAGATTACCGTAATAACTCGTATAACACTCAAAAGTGTTATGATCCGTTGCCCGGATCATGTTTTGGTCTGTTAGTTTGGACTACCTCAGTTCTGTTTTCCGCACCCCTGGGTTTGTATTTCAGTTGCCATGACTGCAGATTAGTTCCACCTGCCTCTGATTAGTGTTTGGGACGCTCACCTGTTCCTGGGCACTAATCAGAGAGCTATTAATTCCTGTTTCTTTCTACAATCAGTCTGGCTTCCTTGTTTGCATTGCGCAATCAAAGTCTATGACTTTTGATTCCTGTTTGTATGCTCGCTTCCACGTTAAGCTCTTCCTTAGTTTTGCCACCCGTGCTATCGGCACGCTTTTGTTTTTCCTGTTTTTTTTCCTGCATGATTTATATAAATGAAAAATGTCCTATCTGCACGCTTTGTCCGGAGTTTTCCGTCTCCATCTTGGGAGAACAACCTCCGCATAAACACCAAGTTGTCACAAAAAGTGCAGATTCCAACCATTGAAATACTTTCTATAGTTCAAGACTTACGGTAATTAAAAAAAAAAGCACTGCACATCATAAGGGCGGCGACAGTTTTGATGTTAAAGGTCTAAAAATATTATGTAGAACGTCCGGCGGGCCGGATTGAAAATCTTAAAGGC
Source organism: Nerophis lumbriciformis (assembly GCF_033978685.3). Lineage (NCBI taxonomy): Eukaryota > Metazoa > Chordata > Actinopteri > Syngnathiformes > Syngnathidae > Nerophis > Nerophis lumbriciformis. Next base: position 25,559,969 of record NC_084575.2, read on the forward strand.
CTACTGAAACCCACTACTACCGACCACGCAGTCTGATAGTTTATATATCAATGATGAAATCTTAACATTGGGTTAGCTTACTAAAGTGCAATTTTAAATTTTGCGCAAAATATCCTGCTAAAAACGTCTCGGTATGATGACGCCTGCACGTGACGTCACGGATTGTAGAGGACATTTTGGGACAGCATGGTGGCCAGCTATTAAGTCGTCTGTTTTCATCGCAAAATTCCACAGTATTCTGGACATCTGTGTTGGTGAATCTTTTGCAATTTGTTCAATGAACAATGGAGACAGAAAAGAAGAAAGCTGTAGGTGGGAAGCGGTGTATTGCGGCAGGTGTTGAGCGGGATAACGCACCCCCGCCGTAGAATGCACCCCTTGACTGTTGTGCCGGATAACACAGCCGGTGTTTCATTGTTTACATTCCCGGAAGATGACAGTCAAGCTTTACCATTGGCCTGTGGAGAACTGGGACAACAGAGACTCTTACCAGGAGGACTTTGAGTAGGATGCGCAGACGCGGTACCGTGAGTACGCATGCAGCTGCGGCTTCCAAACATTTGATCGCTTGCCCGTACGTGCGTGCCGCTATGTGCATGTCACGTACGTAACCTTGGGGAAATATATTTGCTGTATGAACTTTGGGGAGGTGAACGGTACTTTGGGCTGTGGGATTGAGTGTGTTGTGCAGGTGTTTGAGTTGTATTGGCGGGTTATATGTACGGGAGGGGGGAGGTGTTTGTTATGCGGGATTAATTTATGGCATATTAAATATAAACCTGGTTGTGTTGTGGCTAATAGAGTATATATATATGTCTTGTGTTTATTTACTGTTTTAGTCATCCCCAGCTGAATATCAGGTCCCACCCGCCTCTCACAGCATCTTCCCTATCTGAATCTCTCCCACTGCCCTCGAGTCCTTCACTCTCACTTTCCTCATCCACAAATCTTTCATCCTCGCTCAAATTAATGGGGAAATCGTCGCTTTCTCGGTCCGAATCGCTCTCGCTGCTGGTGGCCATGATTGTAAACAATGTGCGGATGTGAGGAGCTCCACAACCTGTGACGTCACGCTACTCGTCTGCTACTTCCGGTACAGGCAAGGCTTTTTTATCAGCGACCAAAAGTTGCGAACTTTATCGTCGATGTTCTCTACTAAATCCTTTCAGCAAAAATATGGCAATATCGCGAAATGATCAAGTATGACACATAGAATGGACCTGCTATCCCCGTTTAAATAAGAAAATCGCATTTCAGTAGGCCTTTAACGGGCCGCATGTTGCCCGCGGGCCGTATTTTGCCACGGTCTGTTTTAGGCCATATCGCCTATCCCTACCGTGGACAAACATTTTTGTCAGGGCGCTGACACACTTGCAAGCACAACATTTTTTTAAAACCACCAACTGAAGCCTGTGACATATTTTTAAGCGTCCTTTCAAGAACAGAAATGACATGAAAGCGCACAACCCTCTCCCGCAAATGTCTCTTTTTCTCAGCGCACTCGTCACGAGCTAGGGGGGCAATTTCGTCGAGGTTTGACAAAGCCTGTGACAAACCATATTTGTCAACTTGCGGGCGCGCGGTGATCCACACTTGTAATCTAACATAAACGTCTTTGTTCCATATAGCCATTGTGTAAGCTTCTAACTGTCAAGTCTCCCATAAACACAACCTTTAAGTTCTTGAAAACATCCCACAAGTTGGGGTCAGCTGACAATATCCACAAGAGTATTGAGGTTCCGAGGTGACACGAGGATGCTGCACGGTCACTCTTTCATAAGGAAGACATTTGAAGACATTTGACACAGGATTCCTCAGATATAAACAAAAGCAGACAGTGTTGACTTTGGGTTATGTAACTTCAGTTAAGGGCCACTTCAAACCTTGAGGGTTGATATTAGGGTGATAGGGCAACACGGAGACGCTAATGCATGCTTTTATTACAAGTCCTATAGCTTTCTGGTCGTCCTAAAAAGGTTATTACACCTTTGTCTTGACGAAGACCAGAAGGCAGGCTCACATTACACCAGTTTTAAAATCTCTGCATTGGCTCCCTGTGTGTTTCAGGATCAATTTTAAAGTTCTTCTTATGGTTTATACACTGCAAAAACTGAAATCTAAGTAAGATTACATATCTCAAATAAGGGTGATATTTGCTTATTTTCTGTCTGATAAAATAATTATTCTCACTAAGCAGATTTTATGTTAGAGTGTTTTACTTGTTTTAAGGGTTTTGGTCCTAAATGATCTCAGTAAAATATTACTGCTTGTAGCTAGGATTTTATGACCTATATTGAGTAAAACATGCTTGATACTAGAATATCAAAGCTGCGTCATCAACACTCACAAGTATAAAACTACTTTTTTAAAGTAATAATTTCTTATTCTCATCAGTGTGTGAATGTGTGTGTGAATGGGTAAATGTGGAAGTAGTGTCAAAGCGCTTTGAGTACCTTGAAGGTAGAAAAGCGCTATACAAGTACAACCCATTTATCATTTATTTATTTATTTCAAGCATGAAAAAAAAAAATCATGACTTTGACACAATTGTGTCTCATATTAAAACAGATGACAGCCAAATGGACTTTGCTGTTTTATTTTCAACGAAACAATAGAAAATACGTACTCATATAGTAGTACAGTCTGCACAGTACAGTAAACTGACAGTTAATATTTAAACATTTAACATGTGACATTTCAAACTATTTTGAACAGAAATAGTTCATTCACATTCAGATTAATTCTTCAAAATTACAATTAAAACGTTTTTAGCCGGGGGCCGGGTTGTATATATGCGCACTAATTGACTGAAAGAGCACGCACTTGGCGCAATGATGTCATGTTATCAATGGAAAAATGCATTTTTAGATCATATGATTTGCCTGAGCGGCTAGGAGACCCCGAGAGTAACAAGCGGTTGCCTTGTTGCCTTTCCATTAAGAACAATAAATAAATTTTTAGTATAAGTTTGCTGGTTTCAAGAAATGTAATGCCGAGCGCATATCATTATGTCAAGATAATGGCACTAGCATTTACTTAATTTAGGAATATTTTTCAACATATTGAGCAAAAAGGTCTCTTTTTTTTCTACCAAGAAAACTGCACTTGTTATTAGTGAGAATATACTTATTTTAAGGTATTTTTGGGTTCATTGAAGTTAGTTAATTTTACTTGTTTTTGGAAAGTCTTGACAAGCCACATTTTCTTGTTCTATTGGCAGACAATTTTGCTTAGTTCAAATAAAATACCCCTAATTTTTTTTTTCTTGTTCTTGAACACTGACTTTTTGCAGTGTAAATGTTTTTATGGTATTGGGCCTTCTTATCTTTCAGGTTTGCTTTTACCCTATGAACCCTGAGATCCTTCGGCAATAATCTCCTAATATTTCCAAAAGTCAGGACACAAATGGATGGCATCTTTCCACCGTTATGGCCCCCGTCTATAGAACAGCTTGCCGGAGGACCTCAAGGCTGCGGAAAACATCCATGTTTTTAAGAGCAGGCTTAAGACCCACCTTTTTGATTTGGCTTTAACCTGATATTAATTATTTTATTGAAGTCATTCGTATTTGACTTTTTATCCTATTAGTTATGCAATATTGTATTTAGTTCCATTTATTTATTATTTATTTACTGTATATTCATTTTATCTGTATTTAAATTTTGTATTTTTTCTTGTCCATTACTGTATTTTTCGGACTATATAAGTCGCAGTTTTTTTCATAGTTTGGCCGGGGGTGCGACTTATACTCAGGAGCGACTTATGTGTGAAATTATTAACACATTACCGTAAAATATCACATAATATTATGTAGCTCATTCACGTAAGAGACTAGACGTATAAGATTTCATGGGATTTAGCGATTAGGAGTGACAGATTGTTTGGTAAACGTATAGCATGTTCTATATGTTATAGTTATTTGAATGACTCTTACCATAATATGTTACGTTAACATACCAGGCACGTTCTCAGTTGGTTATTTATGCCTCATATAACGTACACTTATTCAGCCTGTTGTTCACTATTCTTTATTTATTTTAAATTGCCTTTCAAATGTCTATTCTTAGTGTTGGGTTTTATCAAATACATTTCCCCAAAAAATGCGTCTTATACTCCAGTGCGACTTATATATGTTTTTTTCCTTCTTTATTATGCATTTTCGGCCGTTGCGACTTATACTCCGGAGCGACTTATACTCGGTAATCTTCATACGTCTTAATTGTACTTTATTCTTTATTTCTACTCATGGTTCTTACTATTTTACAAGTTTTATTATTTTTATGTCTGACAGTTGATTCTCTACATGGAGTTGAAAGGGAAAGTAAAATTGTGTGCTGCAGAGAGCAGTGACGTTTCCTTCCCTTACTACCTGATTATAATCAGAGGAAGGTTACATTTGAAATAAAAAATGTAATCTATTTTTCCCCTGGTTCTTACTTTTGATAGGTCATAAAATTGATTAAAAAAAGATCGATATTGACAAATATAAAACACTTATATTGTGATACAGTTTTCCACCATGTCGCCCAGCCCTACTCTATGCTGCAGTAAAATCCAAAAAACAATTTGAGGCGCCAGGTTGTCAACTGGATTTGATTTGTGAGGTCATCAAAACCCCATAAATACTCCGTGATTATTGATAAACCTGGAGCATCGTTCAACTTCTCATTTGTTGGGTTCCGTCTTTTACATACCTCTACAATCCGGTCGTGGAGTTGAAGTCCGTCTGCGTTGTCGGCGGGTCCGTCCTGTATGATTTTTGACACAAAGATCCCTTCCTTCAAAGTGCTGTCGTTGTCCTCCTGTTGAGGAAATTGCAATTATCAACACAATAGTGAAGCTGGGAAAAGTACAACTAATCCACTGCTGGCATCTTTTAAAAGAAGAGAGTTGGGTGTCGGGAACATGCAATTAAACTGCACACACATTAAAATGGGCACCACATTTAACGCTCATTTTGTAAGACGTACTCGTTACAAATTACAAGAAAGGAAGCTTATTGGATGTAAAAGCCTGTAATTAGCCAGACAGCTATGGTTCTGAAATAAAACGTCTTGAGTGTTTTGCTCCACAACCATGGTGATAGTATATGAGAAAAGTCATAAGAGATGCAATAAAAAAACATAACTGTGTGACTGAATGGCCAGTAAATTAATTAAAGGGGAACATTATCACAATTTCAGAATGGTTAAAACCATTAAAAATCAGTTCCCAGTGGCTTATTTTATTTTTCGAAGTTTTTTTCAAAATTTTACCCATCACGCAATATCCCTAAAAAAAAGCTTCAAAGTGCCTGATTTTAACCATCGTTATATACACCCGTCCATTTTCCTGTGACGTCACATAGTGATGCCAACTCAAACAAACATGGCGCATAGAACAGCAAGCTATAGCGACATTAGCTCGGATTCAGACTCGGATTTCAGCGGCTTAAGCGATTCAACAGATTACGCATGTATTGAAACGGATGGTTGTAGTGTGGAGGCAGGTAGCGAAAACGAAATTGAAGAAGAAACTGAAGCTATTGAGCCATATCGGTTTGAACCGTATGCAAGCGAAACCGACGAAAACGACACGACAGCCAGCGACACGGGAGAAAGCGAGGACGAATTCGGCGATCGCCTTCTAACCAACGATTGGTATGTGTTTGGCATTAAAGGAAACTAACAACTATGAACTAGGTTTACAGCATATGAAATACATTTGGCAACAACATGCACTTTGAGAGTGCAGACAGCCCAGTTTTCATCAATTAATATATTCTGTAGACATACCCTCATCCGCTCTCTTTTCCTGAAAGCTGATCTGTCCAGTTTTGGAGTTGATGTCAGCAGGCCAGGGAAGCTAGGGTCGATATTCTTCTCTTGATCATCTTCGGTAACATAAGGGACGGTGTGAGCCAAGACATCAAGGGGGTTTAGCTCGCTCGTCTGCGGGAACAAACTGCTTGCCGTGCTACCGAGGTCCTTTGTCCCTGAATTGCTCACACACTCCGGCAGATTCAATGGGGGTCTGGCGGCAGATTTCTTTGACTTTATCGTTGGAAATGCATCTGCTTTGAGTGTGAGGATATCCACACATTCTTGCCATCTCTGTCGTAGCATAGCTTTCGTCGGTAAAGTGTGCGGAACAAACGTCCAATTTCTTGCCACTTTCGCATCTTTGGGCCACTGGTGCAACTTGAATCCGTCCCTGTTCGTGTTGTTACACCCTCGGACAACACACCGACGAGGCATGATGTCTCCAAGGTACGGAAAACAGTCGAAAAAACGGAAAATAACAGAGCTGATTTGACTCGGTGTTTGAGAAAATGGCGGATTGCTTCCCGATGTGACGCCATGTTGTGACGTCATCGCTCCGAGAGCGAATATTAGAAAGGCGTTTAATTCGCCAAAATTCACCCATTTAGAGTTCGGAAATCGGTTAAAAAAATATATGGTCTTTTTTCTGCAACATCAAGGTATATATTGACGCTTACATAGGTCTGGTGATAATGTTCCCCTTTAAGTATTCTTTTAAAGTTTATAAAACTGACCTGTCACCCTGCTCTTGATGCCTCCCTGGCCTAAAGCCTTGACTCTGTGACCCTAAGGCAAGTACGCGTCAAACCCTGCGGTCCTGGCCCCATTAAGACCGACTTTAAAGAACTTAAAAAGGTGCTTTCCTTTAGTGTTAACTTTCAAACCGCAGTGAGCATGCAGGCTGAGCACTGCATCAAAAGTGCATTTTAATTGGACTCGGAGACGTCGTCGTCTGCCAAATTCTAATTAACAATTTCTGGTTGACTTCCTTCCTCTTCCAGAGGCGGCATACAGTAGCACCGTCGACACCGCTTTGCAGCAAATTATTCAAACTAACGCCCCCTGCTTTCTGCCCGACGACTAACCCTTGACATTCAAAGACAAACACGGTCTGGCGGAGGCTGCAAAATCCGGCAGCCAAAAGGACGGCCACAGGGAAAGCGAGTGTCCAAAGCTACTCCTATCTTAATCAATCAAAGACTGGTTTTGAGGTTTCTAGAAAAGTCAAGGCCAAGTACAATAATATGTCGGATTTTTCCTTTCATAACAGCACTGGAAAAAGGGATAAAATCTACATATATATATATATATATATATATATATATATATATATATATATATATATATATATATATACATATACACCAATATATATTGCCTTATATTATCTTGCATATAAAACCATATCAATACGGTACAGTACAGGCCAAAAGTTTGGACTCATCTTCTCGTTCAATGCGTTGTCTTTATTTTCCAGACTATTTACATTGTAGATAGTCATTGAAGGCATCAAAACTATGAATGAACACATGTGGAGTAATGTACTTAACAAGAAAATGTGAAAATAACTAAAAACATGTTTTATATTCTAGTTGTTTTTTTAAATAGCCACCCTTCGCTCTGATTACTGCTTTGCACACTCTTTTATTTTATAAAAAAAACCCTTGACGAGCAGGGAAACCTGCGAAACAGGCTTGTAGGGATGATATAGCCTCTGTGTATATATATATATATATACACATACATTTATAAATTATAAATTATTTATAAATATATATATATATATATATATATATATATATATATATATATATATATGTATATATATATATATGTATATATATACATACATATATATATATACATATATATATATATATATTTATATATATATATATATATACATATATATATATATACATACATATATATATATATATATATATATATATGTATGTATATATATATATATATATGTATATATATATATGTATATATGCATGTATATATGTATATATATATGTATATATATATATGTATATATGTATATATATTTATATATATATATGTATATATATGTATATATATATATATATGTATATATATATATATATATATGTATATATACATATATATGTGTATATATATGTATATATGGATATATATGTATATATATGTATATATATATATATATGTATATATATGTATCTATGTATATATATGTATATGTATATATATGTATATATATATATATATATGTATATATATGTCTTAATAAGGTTATCCAAAAAATAGTGCTCGATACCGTAGTAGAGCGCAATATATGTATGTGTGGGAAAAAAAATCACAAGACTACTTCATCTCTACAGGCCTGTTTCATGAGGGGGTTCCCTCAATCATCAGGAGATCTCCTGATGATTGAGGGAACCCCCTCATGAAACAGGCCTGTAGAGATGAAGTAGTCTTGTGATTTTTTTCCCCACACATACATATATATGTATATATATATGTGTATATATATATATATATATGTATATATATATATATATATATATATATATATATATACATATGTATATATATATATGTATATATATATATATGTATATATATATATGTATATGTATATATATATATATATACATATGTATATATATATATATATATATATATATATATATATATATATATATATATATATATATATATATATAGGCTAATACCGATAAAAGAAGACTGATATCGATATACGTCAAAATGCTAAATATCAGTCAATCCCTAATCAACATGAATTATCGGTATATGGCAGTAGTATTAAAAGCTTTATCAGCAGCTAAATTTATTTCGTACATTGTCTCTATTAAAGGTAGACCCTTATGTAAAAATCGTGGTATTTTTTTTCCTGCCGCAAAAACTGTAATAATCAGCGAAGAGCATCACAGTGGCCGTGGAAAGGTTTCGTTTCATTTTAGACAACTCCATGTTATATTCCCACGAGTGTGTGGCATCACCTTGGAATCAGGTCTTGAATTAGAACACACAGCAGCAAGGGAAAAGGACCCCTTTTCCTTATTGCCTGTGTTTACCCCACCACCAGCATCTCCGCAATTAGAGACACAAGTGAGGTCACAGCCACGCTGCCACGTTGAACGCTCGTAAAACTAAATATAGTATTTTTTTTAAATTATGTAATCTGTATCCACTAAACTGGGCCCAATATATCAACACAATAAAATGTAATAATGGATTTGATGCAGCCACAGACTAAGAAGTTGAGACCAATGGGCCTCAGTCAATACAAGGGGAGGATTGCGGTGCTTCAAGTATGTGTTTTACATTCCTGGGGTGACACAAGACACTTGTCTGATCACTGAGGGGAGATGAAACCTCCAAGAAGGTCTGCTTTCAACCTACCGCGCATGGCCTTCCTCCCATGATGTTAAACCCCAGAGATCCGCCCTCGCGACGAAGGATAACTGTCACACTTTTAGTCTCTCCTTCCTACAAGGCATAAAGGAGAGACACGTGGACAAAAAGACATACAACACAAAGTTATTCAGACGATTCCAGAATGAGACCAACAGATCACAGCATATTTCTAGACCAGGGGTCGGCAACCCAAAATGTTGAAAGAGCCATATTGGACCAAAAATACAAAAACAAATCTGTCTGGAGCCACAAAAAATTAAAAGCCATATTACATACAGATAGTGTGTCATGAGATATAAATTGAATTAAGAGGACCTAAAGGAAACTAAATGAGCTCAAATATACCTACAAATGAGGCATAATGACGCAATATGTACATATTGCTAGCCTAAATAGCATGTTAGCATCAATTAGCTTGCAGTCATGCAGTTACCAAATATGCCCGATTAGCACTCCACACAAGTCAGTAACATCAACAAAACTCACCTTTGTGCATTCACGCACAACATTAAAAGTTTGGTCGACAAAATGAGACAGAAAAAGAAGTGGCATAAAACACGTCCTAGAAAGTCGGAGAAAGTTATACATGTAAACAAACTACGGTGAGTTCAAGGGCCGCCAAAATTAGTAGGACAAAACGGCGCTCGCCAAATACTCGAATCAGTGAAGCATGTTTAATACAAACAGTGTGATTTATAACAGTTAGGGAGGTTTGTGTCATGTTTGTCCTCCTACAGAAACCATATTAAAACAAAAAATATTTTTTTTCCCCCTCATCTTTTTCCATTTTTCATACATTTTTGAAAAAGCTCCAGAGAGCCACGAAGGCGGCGCTAAAGAGCCGCGGGTTGCCGACTCCCGTTCTAGACAATCAGCACAGAATACATAAAAACAAAACCAGTTGCTCGTAGCGAGCGGGCCGGACGTCAGACTTCATTGTGGGACCGCTCAACTAAGTCGCGCACAGGCATCCTCCATAAAGGGATACACCCCTACCAGGAGGATCGTCATACTCGTTCGAGTGACCGCCGATGATGATCCACATAGGATTTATTTTGCCCTGTCAGCTGGAATACACATTGACATAAAGGCTAACGGACATATATTTAAGAAGGCAAATTTCCCTATTTTCGCGGAAATGTCACAGGCCCGATTGGTAATACAATTCTAATAATGAATTCTGTTGACACAATTAACAAGACACAAGACGGTGAAACTTCCAAACAATTCGTCATATGTCCTGTGCATACTTGCCAACCCTCCCGGATTTTCCGGGAGACTCCCGAAATTCAGCGCCTCTCCCGAAAACCTCCCGGGACAAATTTTCTCCCGAAAATCTCCCGAAATTCAGGCGGAGCTGGAGGCCACGCCCCCTCCAGCTCTATGCGGACCTGAGTCCGCTTTCCCACAATATAAACAAAGTGCCTGCCCAATCATTATAACTGTAGAATGATCGAGGGCGAGTTCTTGGTTTCTTATGTGGGTTTATTGTTAGGCAGTTTCATTAACGTCCTCCCAGTAACAACACACAACAACAGCAGTCACGTTTTCGTCTACCGTAAAGCAGTTCGTCTGCCGTAAACAGCAATGTTGTGACACTCTTAAACAGGACAATACTGCCATCTAGTGCATTTGATGAAAGCACTTTTGTGCGTGCCACACATCAATGCATCATCAGAGAGGGTGTTCAGCATGGTTAGAAAAATAGTGACAGTGAATAGAACAAGGATGGACAATTCAATCTTTAACTCAACAATGAGTAGATGAGTGTTATGTGTGTGTATATGTGTAAATAAATGAACACTGAAATTCAAGTATTTATTTTATTTATATATATATATATATATATATATATATATATATATATATATATATATATATATATATATATATATATATATATATATATATATATATAATAAAATAAATATATTTTTATAGCTAGAATTCACTGAAAGTCAAGTATTTCTATATATATATATATATATATATATTCTAGCTATAAATACATATTTCTTTTATTATATGTATATATATATATATATATATATATATATATATATATATATATATATATATATATAATAAAAGAAATATGTATTTATAGCCCCCAACCACGCCCCCCGCCCCACCCCCACCTCCCAAAATCAGAGGTCTCAAGGTTGGCAATTATGGTCTTGTGTGATATTATTCCAGTGGTTCTTAACCTTGTTGGAGGTACCGAACCCCACCAGTTTCATATGCGCATTCACCGGATCCTTCTTTAGTGAAAAATAAAATGTTTTTTTTTTTTCAAATTCATTCATGAACATCTCCTTGTTCAAAGAACAAAACCAACACAGAGCATGAACTCACAGCAAATTACACACCACACTGGTTTAAATGTAACTTAGATATTGGGTTTCACTATGTAAAGCGCTTTGAGTCACTAGAGAAAAGCGCTATATAAATATAATTCACTTCACTTCAAATCAGTGTGACTTCTGCTGTTGCCGTATCCATAATACGCCGATAGGGAGAAGTTTTTATTTACACGACGAGTCGGGTGTGTCTCGCCGAACCCCTGAGGCCGACTCATCGAACCCAGGTTAAGAACCACTGTATTATTCTATCATTAATCAAGGAACTGCAAGGTTGCGTTCAAGGTGGCACTCCGGCGTGTCCAGGCTTACGCAGACTAAATATAGCGCACAGATATTATCGACATGTGCAGTGTCCTGAATGCCGTAGGCTCGAAAAAGGCCATCATGTGCCTGTCAGGCCGTTGAGGAATGTGTGGTCCTGCATAGTGTCATCGCACCAGGAGCCACACAGGCTTTCACGTCAACAAAGCGAGCTGTTCAGCAAAAAGTGAAACCAAGAAAACTTTGTGTGGCGTTCGGGTCTGTGGGACCCGTTTTCATTTTTTATTAAAAGAAAAATGATACAATTAATTACTTTTTCAAACTGAGACTCACTGACTTTGGCTCATTTTCTGTGAAGAACATATATCAGAATACATATTTAATGACCACACACCATACACACCCTCTACACAATTCTATTACATATAAGATGTCCGGGCCCACTGGACCCGGGCTAATAGAAGTGTGGAAATTGATGTTCTGTGTACCACACACACTGCAAAAAGTCAGTGTTCAAAAACAAGAATAAAAAATACAAAAATTAGAGGTACCGTATTTTTCGGACTACAAGTCGCAGTTTTTTTTCATAGTGCGACTTATATGTTTTTTTCCTTTTTTATTATGCATTTTCAGCAGGTGCGACTTATACTCCGGTGCGACTTATACTCCGAAAAATACGGTATTTTATTTGAACTAAGCAAAATTATCTGCCAATAGAACAAGAACATTTGGCTTGTCAAGACTTTCCAAAACAAGTAAAATTATTTAACCTCAATGAACCCAAAAATAGCTTAAAATAAGTATATTCTCGCTAATAACAACTGTACTACTATACGAGTACGTATTTTCTCTTGTTTCATTGAAAATAAAACAGCAAAGTCCATTTGGCTGTCATCTGTTTTAATTATGAGACACAATTGTGTCAAAGTCATGATTGTTTTTTTCATGCTTGAAATAAGAAATTATTACCGTATTTTTCGGAGTATAAGTCACACCGGAGTATAAGTCGCACCTGCCGAAAATGCATAATAAAGAAGAAAAAAAACATATATAAGTTGCACTATGAAAAAAACTGCGACTTATAGTCCGAAAAATATGGGTACTTAAAAAAGTAGTTTTATACTTGTGAGTGTTGATGACACAGCTTTGCAACAGTTGATATTCTAGTTTCAAGCATGTTTTACTCAATATAGGTCATAAAAGCTCAGCAACAAGCTGTAATATCTTACTGAGATCCTTTAGGACCAAAACCCTTAAAACAAGTAAAACACTCTAACATAAAATCTGCTTAGTGAGAAGAATGATCTTATCAGACAGAAAATAAGCAAATATCACACTTATTTGAGATATTTAATCTTATTTAGATTTTAGTTTTTGCAGTGCACACACACACACACACACACACACACACACACACACACACACACACACACACACACACACACACACACACACACACACACAGCAGGCCGAGACAGGAGGAGGACAGAGTGTAGGTACACAGAACATCAGAGGGTCAAATGTGCGAGAAAATGAGAGCAGACAGTGTTGACAAACAATGTTGCAACCTTGTGCGGGAACCGCAGGTGCAGAAACACAAAAGAAGAATCCCTGTAGGATGCAGAAACTGGCGGAGAAATTTTCCGTGCAACGTTCATATTGTTGTTACTCAGCCAGCGTTTGTGGGTCTGATGGACCCGTTGTATTTTGTGGCTTTTAATGCCTCACAATCAAACACTTTGATGTTAAAATACTGAACAGATGTTTACCTTATCCCAATAAACAATCTGTTCAGTATTTTAACATAAAAGTGTTTGATTGTGAGGCATTAAAAGCCACAAAATGCAACGGGTCCATCAGACCCACAAACGCTGACTGAGTAACAAATACTGAACAGTTGTTCACCTTATCCCAATAAAAACATCTGTTCAGTATTTTAACATAATAGTGTTTGATTGTGAGGCATTAAAAGCCACAAAATGCAACGGGTCCATCAGACCCACAAACACTGGCTGAGTAACAACAATATGAACATTACACAAGGGTTAAAACAGAGAAGACAAGACTGATCTAAAGATTCTATACAACTGGCAGCCATGAAGCGAATTGAATAGATGGTATAGGTCAGGGGTCGGCAACCCAAAATGTTGAAAGAGCCATATTGGACCAAAAATACAAAAACAAATCTGTCTGGGGCCGCAAAAAAATAAAAGCCATATTACATACAGATAGTGTGTCATGAGATATAAATTGAATTAAGAGGACTTAAAGGAAACTAAATGAGCTCAAATATAGCTACAAATGAGGCATAATGATGCAATATGTACATATAGCTAGCCTAAATAGCATGTTAGCATCGAATTAGCTTGCAGTCATGCAGTGACCAAATATGTCTGATTAGCACTCCACACAAGTCAATAACATCAACAAAACTCACCTTTGTGCATTCATGCACAACGTTAAAAGTCTGGTGGACAAAATGAGACAGAAAAAGAAGTGGCATAAAACACGTCCTAGAAAGTCGGAGAAAGTTATACATGTAAACAAACTACGGTGCGTTCAAGGACCGTCAAAATTAGTAGGACAAAACGGCGCTCGCCAAATACTCGAATCAGTGAAGCATGTTTAATACAAACAGTGTGCTTTGTAACAATTAGGGAGGCTTGTGTCATGTTTGTCCTCCTACAGAAACCATATTAAAACAAAAAAATAGATTTTTTTCCCCTCATCTTTTTCCATTTTTCATACATTTTTTAAAAAGCTCCAGAGAGCCACTAGGGCGGCGCTAAAGAGCGGGTTGCCGACCCCTGGTATAGGTGCTTTAGCATTTAGTCTGAGAGACATTACGATGAAATCCAAGTCATTAAGGACCTTTTTTCTTTTTTTTTTGCACATCTGCAAACACTTTTGAAAAGCGCGCATCCGCCTGAGCGAGAATCTCTTCAGGAGGTTTTGCATTTCCTAAACCATCAGGTATGCCCAGGTGGCAAACATAACAGAGAACTGACTGTGAAACCTTCACACTCCGTTGGCGACTTGGCACAACAATAGGCAGCACTCGTCACATTTTCCAGGCCAGACTTCATCCGAAGCAGGACCCCATTAAAACGTGGGTTCTGCAACCCGCGGCTCTAGAGCTCCCTGGAGCTTTTTCCAAAAAAAATAAAAAAAATTTGTTTTAATAAGGTTTCTTTAGATGGACAAACATGACACAAACCTTCCTAATTGTTAGCAGTCCCACTGTTTGTATTAAACATGCTTCACTGATGAGAGTATTTGGCGAGCGCCGTTTGGTCCTACTAATTTTGGCGGTCCTTGAACTCACCGTGGTTCGTTTAAATGTACAACTTTCCCCAACGCTGCCACAGAAAGACGTGTTTTATACCGCCCCTTCTTTGTCTCATTTTGTCAACCAAACGTTTTATGCTGTGCGTGGATGCACAAAGGGGATCTTTGTTGATGTTATTGACTTGTTGGAATGCTAAGCAGGCATATTTGGTCAGTGCACGACTGCAAGCTAATCGACGCTAACATGCTATTTAGGCTAGCTGTATGTACACATTGCATCATTATGCCTCGTTTGTAGGTATATTTGAGCTTATTTAATTTCCTTTACTTATGTCCTCTGTGTATTTAATTTATATTTGCATGTCTCATGACACATTATCTGTATGTAATATTGGATACTGCATTTCTGATAGTTGTTTGTGTGCCATGTTGTTCCAGACCACAGGAAGTGTTTTATGGCCCAAAAAACCTCATTAAAAATGATAAATCGAGCTAAAAGCAAAGGTGAAATGTTATTAACGGACGTTTTACATATTTTTTTAGACCTTTAACATCAAAACTGTCGCCGCCATTATGACGTGTAGTGCTGTTTTTAAATTACTGTAAGTCTTTAACTATAGAAATTATTTCAGTGGTTGAAATCTGCGCTTTTGAGTGTTACACGAGTTATTACAGTAATCTACGTCACAGCAGCTCAGACCGGGAACAAAGCAGAGTGGGCGGGGTTTGTTTTTAGAGCAGCCAGCCCGAAACGCATGTGTCAGGAACAGATGCGGAAGCACATTTTTTCCAACAAATTTCTGCATAAAAGTGACAATATATCATATTGTAGGTGTTTATTACCCTTTGCATTCGTATTTTGCTTGATTGTAAAAGATGTCTATCGAGAAGCTGGTGTGAGAAGTAAAAGAGGAGCGATGTTCTTCATATGTTGTTAATATTCAGTGTAGGGATGTCCCGATCTGATATTTGGATCGGATCGGCTGCCGATATTTGCCAAAAATTGCGTATCGGCAAGGCATGGGAAAATGCCGATACAGATCCAGTTTAAAAAAAAACTCCGGTCCGTGTTTTCCAACGCACCGATTTAAATAATACATTCCACTTTTCTGCTGCTCCGTAATTTCCGTTCCGCATTTTCCAGCACACCTTCAACACATCCACAGGTCTGTGATTTCTCAGGCAGTTGCTTTTAGCTGCTGGCATTACACGACAGGCTCTTCTCACTCTTTCCTGAATCTCCCTCTCACAGACAGCAAGCACACCTTCTTACACACGTCACATACTGTCACGACACACGCTACATACTGTCACGTCATACGTCACATACGTATACGCCCTCCCCGAGCAGAGAGGTAGCAGCATGGCTAACGTTAGCTGTGATGCTAGCGCAGCCGTGCGAGCAACGCTCCCTCTAAGGTGCTCGCCTGTGCAATTGCGCACTGTTTAAGCGTAGTCTGCTCATAGCAAATCTATGCCACGCACAAAAACAAATAAAAAAATAAGCGCATGACAATTTTCGACACACGGACACGGCAGAGAAAACAGTTTTCGTCATCATTGTTCAAATATTGTGACGTCTGTCGAGACGCTTATATCCATTCGGGGCCACACGTCCACACCATCAAAATGCCGAGGCAAAAATTTCCACATCAACACCGTATGAAAAAATTTGTGATTTTTTTAGTTGTGATTTCCTTCTCTGCATGAAAGTTTAAAAGTAGCATATATTAATGCAGTATGAAGAAGAATGTTTTAATGTAGACATGCAAGCCTTGAAAGAAAATTTTTAAAATCAAGACTACATTTCCTGCAAATGGATGCATTTCTACCCTATATTTTAACTTTAGATTTATTCTCATATCAAACTCTTTTGGCTGTTTTTTTGACACTTACATCCGGCGCCCCCCTCCACACCCTGGATTATAAATAATGTAAATAATTCAATGTGATTATCTTGTGTGATGACTGTATTATGATGATAGTATATATCTGATAGTATATATCTGTATCATGAATCAATTTAAGTGGACCCCGACTTAAACAAGTTGAAAAACTTATTGGGGTGTTACCATTTAGTGGTCAATTGTACGGAATATGTACTTCACTGTGCAACCTACTAATAAAAGTCTCAATCAATCAATCAAAACACATAGAATCATCATACTGCTGTGATTATATGCATCAAGTGTTCATTCAAGGCTAAGGCAAAATATCGAGATATATATTGTGTATCGCAATATGGCCTTAAAATATCGCAATATTAAAAAAAGGCCGTATCGCCCAGCCCTAGTTCAATGATGCCATTTCTGTTTGTCATGTATAATTTTGTCTATTTTGTGTTTATCCTTGAATAAACAGGTCAGTTTCTTGTTACCAACCATTGTGTATTATTCAAACTCCCCTAATTCAGCTGGCTAGTTGTTATCAAGAGTACTAAAACCCTTTTCAACATGATTCTGACAACTAAGTAAGCTAAATAACTCTAAACATTAATACATGCTCGGATAGGCCAGTATCGGTCAGTATCGGTATCGGTCAGTATCGGTATCGGATCGGAAATGCAAAAACAATATCGGTATCGGATCGGAAGTGCAAAAACCTGGATCGGGACATCCCTAATTCAGTGTTTTATTGTTCATAGTTAATATTGTAAATCCCACTTTCTTTATTTTCATGTACATTTTGGGTGTCCCATTCAGTAAAAAACTGTAAAATTCCATTCCATTTTTTTGAGGTGGTCTGTCATAACTTCTTTAGAATTCTATCGGACATTGTGACTTAGGGACAAGCGGTAGAAAATGGATGGATAGTGTTCCTGAAAAAAAAAAGGGACCCAAACACACATACTGCACAGCATATTTTTACAGCTAAATGTGTATATATCATTTATACACACATCCACATTGGCCCCCCCCAGACACATTTTTTCTCTCAATGTGGCCCCCGAGTAGGGATGATACTCGAAACCGATTTTCCCGGTTTTTCGATAAGAAATGAACCGAGTCCTCGGACTCGAATCCCTTTTTGAGAACCGGTACCCGTTATCGAGACCACTATAGTAAAGAAAAAGAGTTGGTTCTTTATTCGAATCCCGTCCCGACCAGAAATGCCCCTTGAGACATCACAAGAAATGACGTCACGTAGCTCAGTCATTAGGCGCAGATAGGGAAAGCAGGAAAAACAATGGACCGGAAAAAGCGCTCCAAGGTGTAATAAAGTTCAAAACAAAAGGTATAATCCAATGAATAAGTTTACTGAGAGATCTGAGCAGGGTACAAACACATGACGGACACTTTTACGACCAACCGAAAACATAGCAACCAGGCTAGCAACGCACCTCCTTTACGGCAACGTTCTTAAAGCAACCGCAGCACATACATATATATACAACATATCTCCCTTTTTTAACTTTTGTTTTTCTTTCCTTGTAAACAAAACAAAATCACACTGTATATGTGTTGTCTGTCTAATTATAAATAATGCAGACGAGGCGTGTTGGCTGAGTTCTTGACGTTTACTTTCACAGCGTGCTCATAACCTCATTCTTAGCTGCCGGGTGGCGACATGCAACAACACGTCACTCCCGTTGCATGCTGGGTAGTGTAGTTGTTATATACCCTTGCTCAGGGGTGCTCACACTTTTTCTGCAAGCGAGCTACTTTTCAATTGATCAAGTCGTGGGGATCTACCTCATTCATATATATAATTTATATTTACTTATTTATGGAATATATGTTTTTGTTAATAAGCTAAAGGTGTTTAATGATAATACAAGCATGTTTAATACATATAGTTAATATTGTTAACAAGTTAAAGGTGTTTAATGATAATACAAGCATGTTTAACACATATAGTTAATATTGTTAACAAGTTAAAGGTGTTTAATGACAATACAAGCATGTTTAACACATATAGTTAATATTGTTAACAAGTTAAAGGTGTTTAATGATAATACAAGAATGTTTAATACATATAGTTAATATTGTTAATAAATTAAAGGTGTTTAATGATAATACAAGTATGTTTAACACATATAGTTAATATTGTTAACAAGTTAAGGTGTTTAAAGATAATACAAGCATGTTTAACACATATAGATTCCTTTCTTTCATGAAGATAAGAATATAAGTTGGTGTATTACCTGATTCTGATGACTTTTGCATTGATTGGAATCAGACAGTGGTGCTGATAACGTCCGCATTTTCGAATGGAGGAGAAAAAAAGTCCTCCTTTCTGTCCAATACCACATGAAAGTGGTTGGTTTTTGACATCTTATTTGTCCAGCTTCCGTACTCCTTTGTATACACTTTACAAGAAATACATTGTCGGCAAACTCCGTAGCTTGCTAGCTTGTGCACGCCAGCTTTCTGAAACTCTTATTTTGGTAGCGCAACTGTGCAACTGTGCAGTCGGTCTTTGGAGTTTTGACGACAGGTACGGCGCCAGAGTCTGTTGAAATAAAGTGTTTCTAGCCTTCCAGTCGGTAATTTTAATGAGCTGACAGCAGCCAGCGTCATCTCAGAAGACCCTCGGGTGCCGTGAATGTCAATCAAGTGACGAAAGTGACGTCATAGTGAAGATTTATGATCGCTCATTTTTAGGATTATTTTTTTAATGCCTGGCTGGTGATCGACTGACACACCCTCCGCGATCGACCGGTAGCTCGCGATCGACGTAATGAGCACCCCTGCCCTAGCTCATAACATCACATCTTTCCCCCTATAAAGAAATAATGATAACTCAATAAAGTGTATTTCTATTTTTTAGCTTTAACTTTTCATTTTTTAGCATTGTAACCAGATTTGCAAAGAACTTTTCTCTTCATAGAATTTTCTTTCAATAAAGAAATAAAGTGCAAAAAATGTCAAAGCATCATAACAAACAATTATGTCCAATAGCAGCAGAAGTGCACTTTTTGGAGAGCTGTATTATGTTCAGTTTTGTGCCCAAGGGACTGATTTTATTTAACACTATATTATTATTTATACACCTATAGTGATCACAGAGACAGGTTGTTTTTATGTTACTGTATATATTTGTTTTTCTGAAAAATCCCACTTAATATACTTTGGGTAACAACAGTCAATATTTATTTATTTTATTTTATTTTTTTAGGGGGGTAACAGTCTATATTTATTTATTTATTAGATAAAAGTGAGCTTTTGTTTAACCAAATATTGTGGTTTTTTTTCCCATATACAACAACCTATCTGGACTCGATAAGAGAATCGATAAGGAATCGGTTCGATAAGAGGATTCGATAATAGGCTCGAACTCGATAATTTCTTATCAAACATCATCCCTACCCCCGAGTCAAAATATTTGCCCAGCTCTGCCGTATACCCAATCTCAGTTTGACAGCCCCCCCCCCCCACCAAAAAGCAACTTTTTAAAAAGGGAATAAATGTGTACGTCATCCGCAAAACCATTATTCATCTCTGGCGTGGATCGCTTCCAGAACAATAGTCATTCATTTTATGCACATTAAAGGCCTGCCAGAACAGGGGGACTTTATGACGGCGCTACAGTGGGAATGACGTGTGGAACGTATGTCTCTGTGGGACTGAGACGAGCTGTCAAATGAAGGATAACAGCCAGCTGTGCTACCAGGCCCACCATGAGCAATTGCATCCATGCCCCACATCAGTGCATCTAATGTGCGATTTACTGGTCGACTGGAACATATTACTGGCAACTACCCCCGCACACTATAAATGAAAAAAAAACACAGTAAAAATAGAAGAGAAGAACATTTTTCTTGAGCAAAATACGCCTTTTTGCCAAACGTCTTTCGGCACCTAAACTATAAAACAAATAATTAGTATGTCTAGCAGCTGTAACAATTCCTGGGAATCCTTCGGACAAGATTTTGGGAGTCTGCAGCGCCTGCGTCGATACATGCTGAAGACTATTTGTGAGGTCAGAGTTAGTCCCAAAAGTGTTCAGTTCAGGGTTGTTAAGAACTTCCACTAATAACTCATCCATGCATACCTTTCTAGACCTTTCTTTGTGCACTGGGGCAGAGTCAAGCTGGACCAGAAAAAAGACTGAGAGTCTAGTTAGTGCATTTGGAAAAGAATGAATGAAGAGCCCCTTGGCTGTTGTTACTTTATTATGTTTTATTATTATCACTTTTTATTAGGCAAACAAGTATAAAAAGGTGTGTATTAAGTAGGCCTGGGCGATAAATCAATTTGATCAATAAATATGAGTTTTTTTCGCAGAGAATTTGAGAAAAACTGCATACTTTCTGCCCCCAGAAGCTTATTCCGCTTATTAACACTAGAACTCCCATAGGGCAGCCATTGGGCTGGATTCATTCCGATGTGAACCGCCCAGATGCCATTTCATTTGTCATTTTAGCATCTTAGTCCGGGTGTCTCTACGGAAGACACTTTTTAAAAAATTTGCAATATTGTGAGAAAAAGTTGTCATACAAATATTTTGTTCTGAGAAATAGTTTTTTTAATTTATTTTACAAAACAAAATTATGTAATTTGACAAGAATCATTTCAAATATTTTGTGGCAAAAATATTGTGAGAAAAGGGTTGCCATTTTCAAAAATTATGTATTTTCAGAAAAGAGTAAACATTTTACAGGAAAAACATGTACAATTTCACAGGATTAAAACTAAATATATTGTAAAACGCAATATTGCGAGAAAAAAAAAGAATTGTGTAGAAATTTTTAAAGAAAAAATATTTTAAGAAAAAAGTTAACATTTTTGAAAGAGAAAAGTATGCCATTTTAAATGATTAAAGTATATTGTGGAAAAAAGTAATAATTCCTTTTTTTAAATCGCAATATTGTGAGGAAATAATTTTCACAAAGACTGATAATTTTAATGTTATTTTACAAAACAAAATTACGGTATGTAATTTTACAAGAGTGAAGTTAAATGTATTATTAAAAAAATATTATTTAAAGAAAAGTTAGTCATACTGTGAGAAAAAAGTGTCATTGTAAGAATGATACACTGTAGGAATATTTTGAGACAAAAGTTAAAATTTTACATGAAATGTTATGCCATTTTACATGATTAAAGTACTGTGAACAAATATTGTGAAAACATTGTGGAAAAAAAGTTGTTTTGGGTTTTTTTTTACAAAAAAGTTTGTAATGTGTGAAAAACATCCGTCGCCATGTCTTTCATAAAGATTGTGAACAAAATTCCAAAAAAAGTGCAGTTCCCCTGTAAGTCACTCCTTTGTTCATGGAAGAATAAAGATTGCCTGTGCAAGTGTAACAAAGGCCGGTCAACTTCAAGAAGAGTGCTGCCGATCTGGGAGATTGCCCGTGCTTTTAGC
Source organism: Nerophis lumbriciformis (assembly GCF_033978685.3). NCBI lineage: Eukaryota > Metazoa > Chordata > Actinopteri > Syngnathiformes > Syngnathidae > Nerophis > Nerophis lumbriciformis. The sequence continues at coordinate 25,582,422 of NC_084575.2, forward strand.
TCAGTAGTTGGCGCTCTCGCCTCTCACACCGGCGACCTGTGTTTGTGCCATGCTTTGAGTAGTAGGAAAGAGAGAGCAGGCAATTTGCTACACAAGGTAGAACTGTCTGTGATTGACAGCCATGAACACCAATCATTGCATTCCGCCGTCAAAATCCGGGGCCCCTGATTGGGTGGGGCCAGGTATGCCTGTGCATTAAGTGACTGACTACTATCATCACAATCGGTTTATTTTTCACTTAAATACTTAAATGATCGTCGACTAGGGTCTAACGAATCAGACTCGACTATGAAAATTCTTAGTTGAAGGCTTTTTTAAATTAATTTTACAAAGTCCAACTTAGATTTGTTCTTGTCACGCTTGGGTCGCATGTTTATGCGAAGACGCAGCAGGAACTCCGGAGGCAAGGTGCAGGTAAGAATATGATTTATTATCTATAAATCACGAAGAATACAAAAAAACAAGATCCAAACAAAAGGGACGTGTGCCGATCGCACGGGGACCAAAGGAACAAGCTGGCGCGAAAACTTAGCATATAAACAGGAATCCAGAATCATAGAAGCAGGGAATCATCTGTTGCATGGAAGCTAATAAGAAAACCAGACTGAGTGTGGCGAAAAGCAGGGAATAAGTAGTTGTTTCAACGTTAGGTTTGAGTTGCTCAACGTCAGGACCTAATTCAACAAGTTCTCAACGGTTTTTTAATGTTAATTTGACTGATAGTCGAATATGGGCAACATTTTACGAATAAGACTTGACTATGAAATCTCTTAGTCGAAGACAGCCATCCATTTATTTATTTTTTGCAATTTGTCTATACAAAGTACAATTTATATTTGTTCTAAAAACTTTATTAAAAAAAAGTGCAAAAGATGCAGTGTATTTTCATGCCTTGTATCCTGTAAATTGTGGCGGTTTTTATTCATTTATTAGAAAAAGTAGGAGAAAAAAATCTGGAAAAATTGCAAATGGGGAATTTTATTTTTAGGCCTAGTATTTGTCGTCCATTCGTCGGCTTTCGTGCACCACAAAGGCTCAAGCCGAAAAAAACAAGGATCCATCATTTTAGTTTGTTATGACTGTCCGAAGGAAAAAAAGGTGACCCCCCCTCACATGACAGGCCGCTCCAAACAAGCATGCTGCCTGCAGGCCATACAAGTGGAACCTGGCTCTTGTTGTGTACAGCAGTGTTTTTCAACATTTTTTGAGCCAAAGCACATTTTGTGCGTTGAAAAAATTGGGAGGGACACCACCAGCAGAAATCATTAAAAAAACGAAACTCAGTTGACAGTAAAAAGTCCTTGTCACAATTGTTGGATATGACTTTAAACCATAACCAAGCATGCATCAATATAGCTCTTGTCTCAAAGTAGGTGTACTGTCAACCCCTGTCACATCACGCCCTGACTTATTTTTACTTTTTTGCTGTTTTCCTGTGTGTAGTGTTTTAGTTCTTGTCTTGCGCTCCTATTTTGGTGGCTTTGTCTCCCTTTTTGGTATTTTCCTGTAGCAGTTTCATGTCTTCCTCTTCATCTACTTTGTTTTAGCAATCAAGAATATTTCAGTTGTTTCTATCCTTCTTTGTGGGGACATTGTTGATTGTCACGTCATGTTCGGATGTACTTTGTGGATGCCGTAAGTTTTTGCTGTCGTCCAGCATTTTGTTTCTGTTTACTTTGTAGCCAGTTCACTTTTGCTTTCGTTTTGCATAGCCATCGCCTTTTCATAGAAGCAGGGAATCATCAAACGTAACTGTTGCATGGAAGCTAATAAGAAAACCAGACTGAGTGTGGCGAAAAGCAGGGAATAAGTAGCTCTCTGATTAGTGCCCAGGAGCAGGTGAGCGTCCCGAACACTAATCAGAGGCAGGTGAAGACAATCTGCAGTCATGGCAACTAAAACACAAACCCAGGGGTGCATTTTGTTTCTGTTTACTTTGTAGCCAGTTCAGTTTTACTTTCGTTTTGCATAGCCATTGCCTTTTTCCTTAGCATACAAACAGGAATCCAGAATCATAGAAGCAGGGAATCACCAAACGTAACTGTTGCATGGAAGCTAATAAGAAAACCAGACTGAGTGTGGCGAAAAGCAGGGAATAAGTAGCTCTCTGATTAGTGCCCAGGAGCAGGTGAGCATCCCGAACACTAATCAGAGGCAGGTGAAACAATCTGCAGTCATGGCAACTAAAACACAAACCCAGGGGTGCTCAAAACAGGAACTGAGGGAGTCAAAAACCAAACAAACATGATCCGGGCAGTGGGTCATGACAGTTGTAAATGTTGTTAAAGAAAATGCTAAAAGTAAGATGCAGTGTATGTTCATCTCATGTATCTTGTATATTTTAAACTATTTTATTTTTATTTAAACTTTTTTTTTTTTTTATTGGCTTCTTGAAAAAGTAGGAGAAAGAAATCGGAAAAAAAAAAAATGTAAATCAGAGATTTTATGGTTAGGCCATATCGCCCAGGCCTAGTATTAAGGGGGAACTTTTCCTTTCCCTTTCCCTTTTGTTCATTTTTGGTTTAAGCATGACATACCCTTTTACCTGCACGCTGCCTCCCGCTGTGGTCTGCATATTGGGATCACAACAAACCGTCCTCGTCTCACCCGACACATTCCGACTTTTACAAAAGCAATTAACTACCTGCTGCCACCTACTGACATGGAGTATTACGTGGTTACCCTGCGGAGTTCTACACAGCAAAGACACTAAGCAACGGCACATTATTTGCAGATTCTAATTATCGATTTGCAAAAAAGATTTTTTGGACCAATTAGGTGAAGTTGCATAATTTCCCACCAGACAATATCTAATAACTAGTGTGCCGTGAGATACAGTCTGGTGTGCCGTGGGAGATTATCTAATTTCACCTATTTGGGTTAAAAATATTTTTTGCAAACCAGTAATTATAGTCTGCAAATTATGTGTTGTTGTTGTTGAGTGTCGGTGCTGTGTAGTGTAATACTCTTCCATATCAGTAGGTGGCAGCCGGTAGCTAATTGCTTTGTAGATGTCGGGAACAGCGGGAGGCAGTGTGCAGGTAAAAAGGTGTCTAATGCTTTAACCAAAAATAAACAAAAGGTGAGTGCCCCTAAGAAAAGGCATTGAAGCTTAGGGAAGGCTATGCAGAACGAAATTAAAACCGAACTGGCTACAAAGTAAACAAAAACAGAATGCTGGACGACAGCAAAGACTTACTGTGGAGCAAAAAACAGCGTCCACAAAGTACTTCCGAACATGACGTGACAATCAACAATGTCCCCACAAAGAAGGATAAAAACAACTGAAATATTCTTGATTGCTAAAACAAAGTAGATGCGGGAAATATCGCTTAAAGGAAGACATGAAACTGCTACAGGAAAATACCAAAAACAAAAGAAAAAGACACCAAAATAGTAGTGCAAGACAAGAACTAAAACACTACACACAGGAAAACAGCAAAAAAGTCTAAATAAGTCAGGGCGTGATGTGACAGGGGTTGACAGTACACCTACTTTGAGACAAGAGCTATATTGATGCATGCTTGGTTATGGTTTAAAGTCATATCCAAGAATTGCGACGACGACTTTTTACTGTCAACTGAGTTTCGTTTTTTTAAAGATTTCTGCTGGTGGTGTGCCTCCGCATTTTTTCATCGCAAAAAAATGTGCCTTGGCTCAAAAAAGGTTGAAAAACACTGGTCTATGCGACGTCAAGCCTGGTGACTTTGGGACTCACTTAATTTTGCAACGGTCCCAAGTCAATGAGGGCCGGACCAAAAACTAAAACTTCCGTTTTTCGCTCATTCATTATTAAAAAAAAATGTGGGCTAACCAAGCCTTGACGTTGCATAGACAGTTGAGAAGGGCTTTAGTTTGTTATGACTGTCCGAAGGGAAAAAAAAGGTGACCCCCTCACATGACAGGGCGCCCCAAACAAGCATGCTGCCTGCAGGCAATATAAGTGGAACCTGGCTCTTGTTGTGTACAGAACTGCAGTAAATATTTGGCCCTCCCCCCCACTTGACTGCCAGCTGGCCAGAGGCACAGCTGACATTCATGTCTCTGAAGAACCCCAGGAAAAGAAAAAAAAAGTGAAGTTGCATAAAGTTAAAGTTAAAGTACCCTTGATAGTCACACACACACAAGGTGTGGCGAAATTATTTTCTGCATTTGACCCATCACCCTTGGAGGTGAGGGGAGCAGTGAGCAGTAGCGGTGGCCGCGCCCAGGAATCATTTTTGGTGATTTAACACCCAATTCAAACCCTCGATGCTGAGTGCCAAGCAGGGAGGTAATGGGTCCCATTTTTATAGTCTTTGGTATGACTCGGCCGGGGTTTGAACTCACAACCTACCGATCTCAGGGCGGACACTCTAACCACTAGGCCACTATGCACAGTTGTATGTATGTATGTATGTATGTATGTACAGTATGTATCTATGTATGTATGAATGTATATATGTACAGTATGTATGTATGTATGTATGTATGTATGTATGTACAGTATGTATGTATGTATGTATGTATGTATGTATATACAGTATGTTTGTATTTATGTATGTATGTATGTATGTATGTATGCACAGTATGCATTTATGTACAGTATGTATGTATGTACAGTATGATGTATGTATGTATGTATGTATGTATGTATATATTTATGTATGTACAGTATGTATGTATGTATGTATGTATGTATGTATGTATGTATGTATGTACATTATGTATGTATGTATGTATGTATGTATGTACATACAGTATGTATGTTTGTACATACATACATACATACATACATACATACATACATACATACATACATACATACATACAATATGTATGTATGTATGTATGTATGTATATATGAATGTATGTATGTATGTAAATACTGTATGTACAGTATGTATGTATGTACAGTATGCATCTATGTATGTATGTATGTACAGTATGTATGTATGTATGTATGTACAGTATGATGTATGTATGTATGTACATACAGTATGTATGTATGTATGTATGTACATACATACAATATGTATGTATGTATGTATGTAGAGTATGATGTATGTATGTATGTATGTATGTATGTATGTACATACAATATGCATGTATGTATGTATATATGTATGTACAGTATGTATGCATGTATGTATGTATGTATGTACAGTATGTATGTATGTATGTATATATATATATGTACAGTATGTACAGTATGTATGTATGTATATATATGTATGTATGTACAGTATGTATGTATGTATGTATGTACTGTATGTATGTACTGTATGTATGTATGTATGTATGTATGTACGTACAGTATGTATGTATGCATGTACAGTATGTATGTATGTATGTATGTACAGTGTGTATGTATGCATGTACAGTATGTATGTATGTACAGTATGTATGTACAGTATGTAAGTATATATATGTATATATGTATGTATGTAAGTATGTATGTATGTACCGTATGTATGTATGTATGTATGTACAGTATGTATGTGTATATGTATGTATGTATGTATGTATGTATGTATGTATGTACAGTATGTATATATGTATGTACAGTATGTATGTATGTATGTATGTATGTATGTATGTATGTACAGTATGTATGTATGCATGTACAGTATGTATGTATGTACAGTATGTATGTACAGTATGTAAGTATATATATGTATATATGTATGTATGTAAGTATGTATGTATGTACCGTATGTATGTATGTACAGTATGTATGTGTATATGTATGTATGTATGTATGTATGTATGTATGTACTGTATGTATGTATGTATGTACAGTATGTATGTATGCATGTACAGTATGTATGTATGTATGTATGTATGTATGTACAGTATGTATGTATGCATGTACAGTATGTATGTATGTATGTACAGTATGTATGTACAGTATGTAAGTATATATATGTATATATGTATGTATGTAAGTATGTATGTATGTACCGTATGTATGTATGTATGTATGTACAGTATGTATGTGTATATGTATGTATGTATGTATGTATGTATGTACAGTATGTATATATGTATGTATATATGTATGTATGTATGTATGTATGTATGTATGTATGTATGTACAGTTTGTATGTATATACAGTATGTATGTATGTATGTATGTATGTATGTACAGTATGTATGTATGTATGTATGTATGTATGTACAGTATGTATGTATGTATGTATGTATGTATGTATGTTTGTATGTATGTATGTATGTAAGTTGTATGTCTAAGTGGGACTTGGCGACTTTCTCGCTTACCTTACAGGAGAAAGTCACAGTTCTGGTGAGGGAATCGATCCTCTCGCTGTACTCTGCGAATTTCTTCTGGTACTTGACGGCTGTCATCTGCAGCTCGCCGTGCGCGGCGGAAAGTTGCGCCAGAAGCGCCTTTTCCCTCGTGTTGGCTTCGATGGTCTGCTTCTTGCACTCCCGGTCCAGGCACATGGTCTTGTAGCGCAGCAGGCTGTTGTGCGCCTTCAGGGCGCGCACGCAGCAGTGCGCGCTCAGTCGCCGCTCCCGGTGCGTGAGCGTCAAGCCGCAGCCGCGCTCGCACGTCCCCACCGGGCGGAAGTCGCACGTCTCCCGCATGTGCGCGTCCAGGTCCCGCGGGCTGAGCTCCGCGTCGCATCCCTTGTGGCCGCACTTGGCCGGCGAGTAGGCGCACATCCCGGCGTGCTCGGCCAGGTGCTGCAGCTTCACCACCGCCTGGCAGCCGCGCGCATGGTTGTCACATTTGATCTCCAGCTTTAGGATGAGGTTTTTGAGCGGCAGGACGTGGTTGAGCTCCTTGGCGGAGACCCGCTGGCATTTGACGGGGCAGCTGCTCTGCCGGACGACCCACGGCAACACGCAGCCGGAGCAGAAGACGTGGCCGCACGGGGTGGTCAGCGGCTCCTCCAGAACTTTGTTGCACAAATTGCACTTGAAGTCCGGGTCTACTGTTCCATTAAAGCGGTCCAGCTCGTATCCCATGTTTTACCGAGGCCTACCGCGAACTTCTGAGCTCCCCACCCCCGCAGTGTGAGACGGAGCAGTGGGGCGTTCTCAGCTGGTCATTGGAGGAGCGCTCGCACACCAACTAGTCCTCTGAACGCAACTGATTGACGGACTCTGTGCTGCGTTTAAGTACGGCTCGTAAATTCCAAAATCAAACCGTCCATTACTTCAGTACAGGGGTACAACTTCCATCAATCAATGTTTACTTATATAGCCCTAAATCACGAGTGTCTCAAAGGGCTGCACAAGCCACAATGACATCCTCGGCTCAGATCCCACATCAGGGCAAGGAAAAACTCAACCCAATGGGATGACAATGAGAACCCCCCCCCCCCCCCCCCCCCCCCCCCCCCCCATAATAATGTGAGAGTCCAGTCCATAGTGGATCTAGCATAATATTGTGAGAGTCCAGTACATAGTGGATCTAACATAATATTGTGACAGTCCAGTCCATAGTGGATCTAACATAATATTGTGAGAGTCCAGTCCATAGTGAATCTGATAATAATGTGAGAGTCCAGTCCATAGTGGATCTAACATAATATTGTGAGAGTCCAGTCCATAGTGGATCTAACATAATATTGTGAGAGTCTAGTCCATAGTGGATCTAACATAATATTGTGAGAGTCCAGTCCATAGTGGATCTAACATAATATTGTGACAGTCCAGTCCATAGTGGATCTAGCATAATATTGTGAGAGTCCAGTACATAGTGGATCTAGCATAATATTGTAAGAGTCCAGTACATAGTGGATCTAGCATAATATTGGGAGAGTCCAGTCCATAGTGGATCTGACATAATATTGTGAGAGTCCAGTCCATAGTGGATCTAACATAAGAATGTGAGAGTCCAGTCCATAGTGAATCTGATAATAATGTGAGAGTCCAGTCCATAGTGGATCTAACATAATATTGTGATCTGACATAATAATGTGAGAGTTCAGTTCATAGTGGATCTAGCATAATATTGTGAGAGTCCAGTCCATAGCGGATCTAACATAATAGTGTGAGAGTCCAGTCCATAGTGGATCTAACTTAATAGTGTGAGAGTCCAGTCCATAGTGGATCTAGCATAATATTGTGAGAGTCCAGTCCATAGTGGATCTAGCATAATATTGTGAGAGTCCAGTACATAGTGGATCTAGCATAATATTGTGAGAGTCCAGTCCATAGTGGATCTAACATAATATTGTGAGAGTCCAGTCCATAGTGGATCTAACATAATATTGTGACAGTCCAGTCCATAGTGGATCTAACATAATATTGTGAGAGTCCAGTCCATAGTGAATCTGATAATAATGTGAGAGTCCAGTCCATAGTGGATCTAACATAATATTGTGAGAGTCCAGTCCATAGTGGATCTAACATAATATTGTGAGAGTCTAGTCCATAGTGGATCTAACATAATATTGTGAGAGTCCAGTCCATAGTGGATCTAACATAATATTGTGACAGTCCAGTCCATAGTGGATCTAACATAATATTGTGAGAGTCCAGTCCATAGTGAATCTGATAATAATGTGAGAGTCCAGTCCATAGTGGATCTAACATAATATTGTGATCTGACATAATAATGTGAGAGTTCAGTTCATAGTGGATCTAGCATAATATTGTGAGAGTCCAGTCCATAGCGGATCTAACATAATAGTGTGAGAGTCCAGTCCATAGTGAATCTAACTTAATAGTGTGAGAGTCCAGTCCATAGTGGATCTAGCATAATAATGTGAGAGTCCAGTCCATAGTGGATCTAGCATAATATTGTGAGAGTCCAGTACATAGTGGATCTAGCATAATATTGTGAGAGTCCAGTCCATAGTGGATCTAACATAATATTGTGAGAGTCCAGTCCATAGTGGATCTGACATAATATTGTGAGAGTCCAGTCCATAGTGGATCTAACATAAGAATGTGAGAGTCCAGTCCATAGTGGATCTAACATAATATTGTGAGAGTCCAGTCCATAGTGAATCTGATAATAATGTGAGAGTCCAGTCCATAGTGGATCTAACATAATATTGTGAGAGTCCAGTCCATAGTGAATCTGATAATAATGTGAGAGTCCAGTCCATAGTGGATCTAACATAATATTGTGATCTGACATAATAATGTGAGAGTCCAGTTCATAGTGGATCTAGCATAATATTGTGAGAGTCCAGTCCATAGTGGATCTAACATAATAATGTGAGAGTCCAGTCCATTGTGGATCTAACATAATAATGTGAGAGTCCAGTCCATAGTGGATCTAACATAATCATGTGAGAGTCCAGTCCATGGTGGATCTAACATAATAATGTGATAGTCCAGTCCATAGTGGATCTAGCATATTATTGTGAGAGTCCAGTCCATAGTGGATCTAACATAATAATGTGAGAGTCCAGTCCATAGTGGATCTAGCATAATATTGTGAGAGTCCAGTCCATAGTGGATCTAACTTAATAATGTGAGAGTCCAGTCCATAGTGGATCTAACATAATAGTGTGAGAGTCCAGTCCATAGTGGATCGAACATTATATTGTGAGAGTCCAGTCCATAGTGGATCTAACATAGTAGTAACAGTCCAGTCCATAGTGGATCTAACATAATATTGTGAGAGTCCAGTCCATAGTGGATCTAACATAATAATGTGATCTGACATAATAATGTGAGAGTCCAGTCCATAGTGGATCTAACATAATAATGTGAGAGTCCAGTCCATAGTGGATCAAGCATAATATTGTGAGAGTCCAGTCCATGGTGGATCTAACATAATAATGTGAGAGTTCAGTCCATAGTGGATTTGATAATAATGTGAGAGTCCAGTCCATAGTGGATCCAACATAATATTGTCAGAATCCAGTCCTCATTAAATGTTCCCCTTTCCAGCGCTACATTTTGGAGGCACCACTGGGATTTTAAATTGGGTGGATTTCGCGTGAGAAGAAGTTGGAGGGGGTGGGGTTAATCATTTTACAATGCAGTCTGCTGAAAAGGATGGAAAGTGCCACTCAACGTAGCATCTGACGCTGTGGTCAAAGTCGGAACTGCGCACAAAACAGGTTTTGAGACATTCAACTCTCTACTGCCATCTGGCGGCTAAAGTGGACGGTGCACCCCCCCAATTTGTCACGTTTCATGTGTCAGGTAAACCGCGACGAATGGGGCCAAATGACTCCCCTTCCTACTGTATGCGTATCTGCTTAGCAATTTGGACTTTGCTGTTTTATTTTCAATGAAACAATAGAAAATACGTACTCATATAGTAGTACATGTTACGATCCGCTGCCCGGATCATAGTTTGTTTATGTTTGAGTCACGTGTTTTCAGCACCTTGATTTTGTTTGTTTTCAGTTGCCATGTCAACCGATTACATGCACCTGCCTCTGGTTAGTGTTCGGGACGCGCACCTGTTGCCCGGGCACTAATCAGAGGGCTATTTAGTCTTTGCCCTGGCTTCACTCGGTCTGGCTTCCTAGTTTGTTCCCATACAACTAATAACGACTACTTAGATTTCATGCTATGCTATTTTTTCCTGCTAGCTCCCACGCTAGTCCTTTTGTTTTGCCTTTTGTGCTACGTGCATGTCTTTTTGTTATTCACCATATGATTTATATTTAAAATAAATCATTTTCCTACCTGCAAGCTGTGTCCGAAGCCGTCTGCATCCTTGGGAGAACCACATCCGCATCACTATGCGACCCAGTCGTTACAGTACAGTTGTTATTAGTGAGAATTTACTTATTTTAAGGTATTTTTGAGTTCATTGAGGTTAGCTAATTTTACTTGTTTTGGAAAGTCTTGACAAGCCAACTTTTCTTGTTCTATTGGCAGATAATTTTGCTTAGTACCCCTAATTTTTAAATGTTTTTGTCTTGTTTTTGATCACTGACTTTTTTCTAAGTGTACAACATGGCGAGTATCCAGACATGCACATGTGTGAACACACATTTTTCGGGGCACTTGGACAGACACCAGGAACAGGACTTTCAAGTTTCAGCACACTTTGCGTGCGGAGGAATGCAAGTAAAAGCTGAAAAAAAAAATGTACTCGGATAAAAGTGTTTGCTTTGAAAATGCTATTAAAACCGGTACATTTCAACAACACAGCCACTTTCAAGTGAAGCACAAGCCTCCTCTTGTTTTCAGTTTTTTTCTTTCTTTTGTACCGATTCATATTGTCGCTTGGAGACCTATTTTTCCCTCCACCTGCATTCAACAAAGAGTGCATTCAACAAGGAGTGAGGTAAAATAACTAACGATGCACACTTAAGGTGTGCAGAAACAGAAATTGCATACAGAAGGTGTGGAGATGTATCAGTTAACACTCCACGGGACTGAGCCAGAGGGAACGAGAAGCGTGAGCGGAGCCAAAGCAGTGGAGACGTACACGACTGGACGGATGAAGCATCAGGAATTGACTGAAGCCCTGTGACCAGAAACCAGGCACTGCAACAGAAGGAAGATAGGCGGCAGATCATGAGAGAAGGCTTCATCTCGAGCGACTGTCTTCCACCTGGTGGTAGTGTTTGACTTGACTCCATTCAATAAAGTGTAACATTATTTTTGGACCAAAACTGCCTTTTAAAAATGTTCAGGGAACATGTCTCCCCCAAATTATGTCCCCGATAGGGTTGTACGGTATACCAGTATTAGTATAATACTGGTGTTGGGTGTTGGGGGGAGGGGGGGGGGGTTGTTTGTTTTTATTTATTTTATTTTTTTTTATAAAGAAATACAATCATGTGTGCTTACGGACTGTATCCCTGCAGACTGTATTGATATATAGTGTATATATTGTGTTTTTATGTTGATTTAATTAAAAATAAATAAAAAATTAATTTAAACATTTTTTTTCTATTTTTTTTTTTCTTGTGCGGCCCGGACCACTGCTGTAGATTTTATGCCTACATCAAAGTGCCACCTATGTCTATCAAGCTCCATGTTCTGATGTTTAAATGTTAGTTGTCTGGTTGTGGTTGTGTCTGTGCTTGTGTTTTTGTTCTGTTGTTTTTGTGTATGTTAAGAAAGCAATGATGCACTGTGCCCAAGACAAATTTCCCCGCGGGGACAACAAAGTTGAACCTTGAACCTTGATTAAGAAGTGGAAAATGAGGGATTCAGGTAGACCAGCAAAGATTTCAGCCACAACTGCCAGGAAAATTGTTCGAGATGCAAAGAAAAATCCACAAATAACTTCAGCTGAAATACAGGACTATCTGAAAAATTGTGGTGTGGCTGTTTCAAGATGCACAGTAAGGAGGCACTTGAAGAAAAATGGGCTGCATGGTCGAGTCGCCAGAAGAAAGCAATTTCTGCGCAAATGTCACAAAGTATCCCGCTTACATTACGCCAAACAGCACAGAGACAAGCCTCAAAACTTCCGGAACAAAGTAATTTGGAGTGACTGCTTTCTCCTGGCGACTCGACCATGCAGCCAAACGAGCTGAAATGAGCATAACGGCCAACAAGCGTATATGTGGCACACAGTCTATGGCCAACAATCCGATTAAAAAGAGCGCATGTAAATTGAGACTTCACCTATAAGTGTAAAAACAGAATAGTTATTTGACAAATCTGACACATTTTCTTGCTGGGAAACATATTAAAAACATGATTCTGTGTTAGTACAGTTTCACTCAGGTGATGGTCCCGTGCTGAGAAAATTTAGTAGTCAAATAGAAAAAAAAAGTCTCGACTTCATACACTGCCATGAACATATATCTCTACTTAGTACCTTCTATTTGGAGAACTAGTTTTATGCAAAGGCATGCTCAATAAAACATTTCCATGTGTACTGAAAACGGGGGCTTATCATAAAAAAAGACTTCATAGAACAACTGTGACCAACGTGAGCATGGAAATCACACACTGATGTTTTCAGATGTCTCGGTTGAAGTCAAAGAAAATCTGCAAAGCACACATGTATGTACGTATGTACAGTATGTATGTAACGCCATGTGTTCTCGGTTAGTTTTCTCTCCCACAGTGCACATTGTACATGTGCGAACAGACTGCAAAGAAGAATGTCCAAGTTCTGATAGTACTTTTAGAAGGTGACACACCAACCAAACCATAATCATAGAAATTAGGTCTATTTACATTTAAAAAACAATACCAAAAGTTAATTGCTGTTAAGGAATTATAGCCATTTTATGCAGGGTATTTCCATGTTCAGGGGCTCAATCCGCGGCTCCGAAATGGGGGGTGTAAATAAAGATGTTGTACCCGGGGGCCCTTAAGTTGGAAGTTAAGAAAAAAAACAAAAAAACTTTCCATTTAAGTATGTTACGGCGTGGTCGCATTTTACTGCGTGGCTCGTTCTCCCAGGATGCAGACGGAAACTCCGGAGGCAAGGTGTAGGTTAGTGATGGGTCCGGCAACACCGATGCATCGGCGCATGCGTCGAGCTCATAGAGCGAAACCCTGTGTCGGTGCGCGTACCGCTTTTAGAAAGTCACGTGACCGATCATGAGCTGTTTTGGTCACGTGACCGATACGCGAACTGTGTCGCACTTACGCCTCCTCTGTGCCCTGTGAGCAGGTCTTTTCTACAGCCGGAGAAATAATAACTAAGAAGAGAAAGTGTCTAAAATTGAATACGTTGGAAAAACTGTTTTTTTTAAATAAAAATGTGTAAAAAAAAAAAAAAAAAAAATTTACAGGTCCACAAGCATCCTCATTCACAACACGTTCTCTTAGATTTCCATGTTATGATACATGTTCACATTATTTATTGACTGTATCTAAAAAAGACAAAAAATATATTTTTATTTAAATGAAGTTATGAAATAATCCTAAATGAAATACAATGACTTGGTTTATATTATTGTATATATTAGGTCAGTGGTTCTCAACCTTTTTTCAGCAATGTACCCCCTGTGATTTTGTTTTTAATTCAAGTACCCCCTAATTAGAGCAAAGAATTTTTGGTTGAAAAAAAAGAGACAAAGAAGTAAAATACAGCACTATGTCATCAGTTTCTGATTTATTAAATTGTATAACAGTGCAAAATATTGCTCATTTGTAGTGGTCTTTCTTGAACTATTTGGAAAAAAAGATATACAAATAACTAAAAACTTGTTGAAAAATAAACAAGTGATTCAATTATAAATAAAGATTTATACGCATATAAGTAATCATCAACTTAAAGTGCCCTCTTTGGGGATTGTATTAGAGATCCATCTGGATTCATGAACTTAATTCTAAACATTTCTTCACACAAAAAAAAAATCTTTAACATCAATATTTATGGAACATGTCCACAAAAAATCTAGCTGTCAACACTGAATATTGCATTGTTGCATTTCTTTTCACAGTTCTTTTTGACAGACATTTTAGTGACAAACCTGAGCTTGTGCTTCACTGAGTTTATGAACTTACATTCATATTTTGTTGAAGTATTATTCAATAAATATATTTATAAAGGATTTTTGAATTTTTGCTATTTTTAGAATATTTAAAAAAAATCTCACGTACCCCTTGGCATACCTTCAAGTACCCCCAGGGGTACGCGTACCCCCATTTGAGAACCACTGTACTAGGTCATAAAATCAGTGTCAGTTGAGTCGGTCCATAGGTTGCCTGTAGGGATTTTTAATGTCCAGCAGATGTCAGTATTTAGTGACACAGTATCAACACAGTATCAATACAGTTTTGCAATGTGTCGAAACGCTTCATGACGCCTCATCAACCCATCACTAGTGTAGGTAAGAAGATTATTTTTCTTTCATAAATCGGTCAGCATACAAACAAAAATAGAACAAGCGCGCCTATAGAACCGGAAGCTATGGAACAGCTAAAGGGAAGGCTTACCATAGAACCCAAAAGGCAAACAAATGTTGCAAACAAGACAACCAGACTGGTTGTGGCGAAAAACAGGAATAAGTAGCTCTCTGATTAGTGCCCAGGAGCAGGTGAGCGACCCGAACACTAATCGGAGGCAGGTGAAACTAATCAGCACCAATGGTAACCAAAACACACAAACCCAGGGGTGCTGAAACAGAACTAAGGTAGTCAAAAACGAAACAAAACATGATCCGGACAACGAATCATAACAAAGTATGATAACACGCGTAACTTGTTGCGTACTGCAAACAAGACAGCCAGACTGATTGTGGCAAAAAACAGGAATAAGTAGCTCTCTGATTAGTGCCCAGGAGCAGGTGAGCTTCCCGAACACTAATCAGAGGCAGGTGAAACTAATCAGCACCAATGGTAACCAAAACACACAAACCCAGGGGTGCTGAAACAGAACTAAGGTAGTCAAAAAATGAAACAAAACATGATCCGGGCAACGGATCATAACAAAGTATGATAACACGCGTAACTTGTTGCGTAGTGCAAACAAGACAGCCAGACTGATTGTGGCGAAAAACAGGAATCAGTAGCTCTCTGTTTAGTGCCCAGGAGCAGGTGAGCATCCCGAACACTAATCAGAGGCAGGTGAAACTAATCAGCACCAATGGTAACCAAAACACACAAACCCAGGGGTGCTGAAACAGAACTAAGGTAGTCAAAAACGAAACAAAACATGATCCGGGCAACAGATCATAACAAAGTATGTAAATAATACAAACGTTTTGCTCAACACAGACGTCATAACATCATCAAAGCTCACCTTTAAGCATTCACACACAGCACCAAACTTCTCAGATTTATAATCATATTTAATGAATAATGACAGGTTTTATGATCATTTAACCCTTGTGTGGTGTTCGGGTCTGTGGGACCCGTTTTCATTTTCATTTTTTCATTTTTTTCATTTTTTTTAAAATTTTTAAATTTTTTATTAAAAGAAAAATGATACAATTAATTAATTTTTCAAACTGAGACTCACTGATTTTGGCTCATTTTCTGTGAAGAACATATATCAGAATATATATTTAATAACCACACACCATACACCCCCCTTACACATTTCTATTACATATAAGATGTCCGGGGCTAATAGAAGTGTGTAATATGATGTTCTGTGTACCACACACACACACACACACACACACACACACACACACACACACACACACACACACACACACACACACACACACAGACACACACACACACACAGCAGGCCGAGACAGGAGGAGGACAGAGTGTAGGTACACAGAACATCAGAGGGTCAAATGTGCGAGAAAATGAGAGCAGACAGTGTTGACAAACGATGTTGCAACCTTATGTGGGAACCGCAGGTGCAGAAACACAAAAGAAGAATCCCTGTGGGATGCAGAAACTGGCAGAGAAATTTTCCAGGCAACGTTCATATTGTTGTTACTCAGCCAGCGTTTGTGGGTCTGATGGACCCGTTGCATTTTGTGGCTTTTAATGCAACGGGTCCATCAGACCCACAAACGCTGGCTGAGTAACAACAATATGAACATTACACAAGGGTTAAATTCATATTCTGGCCACTCTATATTGAATTTGATGACTTCTGTCAAAAAAACAAAACACTTTTCTTCTCCAAACAAGACCAAAGTTTTAAAGGGGTTCATCTAGATATGTTAATCTCATCTTTAAAGGGACAAAAACCTAGTTACGGTTTTTAAAAGCTTTTTAAAAAGCTGGTTTCAATAAATCATACTTGCCAACCTTGAGACCTCCAATTTCGGGAGGTGTGGGGGTGAGGGGTTGGGGGCGTGGTTGGGGGCGTGGTTAAGAGGGGAGGAGTATATTGACAGCTAGAATTCACCAAGTCAAGTATTTCATTATATATATATATATATATATATATATATATATATATATATATATATATATATCTACATCCTGAAAATATGCAAACAAAACTGTATTTAGATAATTGATACTTCAAACTTGCATAAATAAATATTAAGGAATATAACATAACTTGGCTTCTGAGAGCTTCAAAATGTAATGAATAAAATGTTAAAGTTGTTGATAAACAAGCAATTATTTTAATAATTAAATATGGTCATTTTAAATGAATTATTATGATCATTTAAAATTAATTATTTCAAATATGTTTATTTTAATGTATAATTCTATGGCTGAGTGTAATAAGGAGTCAGAAAAAATACAAATAAAAATATAATTAATTTTGATGTTTTTAGCAAAATATAGTAAAACATTTTTTTTTTTTTTTTATTTTATTAATAAATATATTTATTTTTAGGTAAGATAAACATAATAATACAATTTATCTGTAGTCATGAAAAAAGGCTGTCCTCACTCAGGTCGCATGGAGCTGGAGGGGGCGTGGCCTCCAGCTCCGGCTGAAAATTGGGAGATTTTCGGGAGAACATTTGTCCCGGGAGGTTTTCGGGAGAGGCGCTGAATTTCGGGAGTCTCCCGGAAAATTCGGGAGGGTTGGCAAGTATGCAATTAATACATGCAATAATGTGTGTTTTAGTGCATGCAAACATACCAAGCCTGTGTGTACAGGGAGGCAACGTTGGGATTTCAGGGGGGGGGCTTTAGAAGTCTTGTTTGGGGCCCCAGAATTTGGTGCTACACCCCTGGGCTCAATAGTATTTTGACAATTGACATGCAATGACAACATTGTTTTATTATTGTACAGGGTGTACTCTTGACTGATCACCAGCCATTGACAGAATACTTACTGTGGACAAACAACCATTCGCATATAAACACACACTTTAGATAAAGTAGTTAAAATTAGAAACCATATCTTTGTGCAAGATATGAGCAAAAACCTTCATATTTTTCATCATTTATCTGTTCCACTCATTCTGGGCAGGAGCAGTGAAAAGCTGGAGCCTGCCACTGTTATGGAGCCTGGGGTGGGGTACACTCTGGACAGATGCCAGCTATTAATCTACCACATGTGCAATAGATAACCAAACCAAAAAAAAAAATAGTTGCAGCTTGGTGAGAGGGAGGGGGGGGGCTGGGAATTATTTTTGCATCATTGGATTCCAACTCCGAGCCTTGTTGCAGCGCATCAGACCGATTCAACATGTGCGATGTGGGTACTTTGTAAGGCTTTGGAGTCGGGCCATAGCATAATCATCACCTTTTTTTTTTTTTTTAGATATGACCAAAACATGAGGGCCGTGTTTGAAAGCTTTTCATGTTGTGCAGATAAATGACACACTTGGAAAAGGAACTATTGTTGTCTACATTTTACAAACCCCGTTTCCATATGAGTTGGGAAATGGTGTTAGATGTAAATATAAACGGAATACAATGATTTGCAAATCATTTTCAACCCATATTCAGTTGAATATGCTACAAAGACAACATATTTGATGTTCAAACTGATAAACATTTTTTTTTTTTTGCAAATAATCATTAACTTTAGAATTTGATGCCAGCAACACGTGACAACGAAGTTGGGAAAGGTGGCAATAAATACTGATAAAGTTGAGGAATGCTCATCAAACACTTATTTGGAACATCCCACAGGTGTGCAGGCTAATTGGGAACAGGTGGGTGCCATGATTGGGTATAAAAGTAGATTCCATGAAATGCTCAGTCATTCACAAACAAGGATGGGGCGAGGGTCACCACTTTGTCAACAAATGCATGAGCAAATTGTTGAACAGTTTAAGAAAAACCTTTCTCAACCAGCTATTGCAAGGAATTTAGGGATTTCACCATCTACGGTCCGTAATATCATCAAAGGGTTCAGAGAATCTGGAGAAATCACTGCACGTAAGCAGCTAAGCCCGTGACCTTCGATCCCTCAGGCAGTACTGCATCAAGAAGCGACATCAGTGTGTAAAGGATATCACCACATGGGCTCAGGAACACTTTAGAAACCCACTGTCAGTAACTACAGTTGGTCGCTACATCTGCAAGTGCAAGTTAAAACTCTCCCATGCAAGGCGAAAACCGTTTATCAACAACACCCTGAAACGCTGTCGGCTTCGCTGGGCCTGAGCTTATCTAAGATGGACTGATACAAAGTGGAAAAGTGTTCTGTGGTCTGACGAGCCCACATTTCAAATTGTTTTTGGAAACTGTGGATGTCATGTCCTCCAAACCAAAGAGGAAAAGAACCATCCGGATTGTTATAGGCGCAAAGTTGAAAAGCCAGCATCTGTGATGGTATGGGGGTGTATTAGTGCCCAAGACATGGGTAACTTACACATCCGTGAAGGCACCATTAATGCTGAAAGATACATACAGGTTTTGGAGCAACATATGTTGCCATCCAAGCAACGTTATCATGGACGCCCCTGCTTATTTCAGCAAGACAATGCCAAGCCACGTGTTACAACAGCGTGGCTTCATAGTAAAAGAGGGCGGGTACTAGACTGGCCTGCCTGTAGTCCAGACCTGTCTCCCATTGAAAATGTGTGGCGCAATATGAAGCCTAAAATACCACAAAGGATACCCCGGACTGTTAAACAACTTAAGCTGTACATCAAGCAAGAATGGGAAATAATTCCACCTGAGAAGCTTCAAAAATTGGCCTCCTCAGTTCCCAAACGTTTACTGAGTGTTGTTAAAAGGAAAGGCCATGTAACACAGTGGTAAAAATGTGTTGCTGCCATTAAATTCAAAGTTAATGATTATTTGCAAAAAAAAAAAAAGCTCCTCAGTTTGAACAATAAATATCTTGTCTTTGCAGTCTATTCAATTGAATATAAGTTTAAAAGGATTTGCAAATCATTGTATTCTGTTTTTATTTACGAATTACACAACGTCCCAACTTCACTGGTTTTGGGTTTTGTAAGTAGTCAGGAGGAAATAGGGACAAGGTGTGTTTAGAAACCAAGCACTGCAACAAAAAGCAGTCTATTTATTATTGTTGACCACTAACAATACACAGAGTTTGAACAGTAACACTGTGTTTGAATGTTTAATTATTTGGCGTACCACCCCATGGAGCCTTCCCTGATGTTGAAAGCATGGTTTATTTTCCTTATCACGCCTGTTACTTATTGTACCTCAGGTGTTGATGCTAGCGCTTGAGTCTTGTGAATAACTTTACATGCTCTTTGGAAAGTCTGACTTCATGGACAGGTTGGGAACCAATTAACGGTCTCATCAAGTACGCTGACAGACGGTGTGAACCAAAATACCCACTCATGGGTCTGTTTTGACACATAACAGTCCGATTATCACATCTCCAGAATGCATTCAAATGTAAATATAACCTTGTTATCGCTGAGGAATCTTGTTGAGATAGTGTTGCATAAATATCAGTTGTCAAACTGATTATTATAACGAAGAAAAAGGACCGACATCAAGCAAAAGGATGTAGGCCAGGGTTGATAATATAAGATTCGACCGAAAGAGAAAGTTCACAAGCAAAGACAACTCAATTTAATAGAAACTAAGTCAGTGGGTGAGGAAGACAATCTGACCTAGATCTGGAGTCATTACAGTAGCTAATGAAATGTTCATGGTAGAAATCACTGCACCTTGATAGGCTAAAATGGTTTCCTAGGCAAAGCAAAACTAATGATTTTTTGTTTCTGAACAATTATGTGAGAATGCCTCAATCATCTTTTTGCAAAGTGTTTAAATGAAAACGCTATTTTTTTTAATAGCTCTGATTGCTTTATCATGTTCTGCTTCTGTAATGTGTTTAAATCGTAATTGTCATTGTCACTTGAAGTGTTTCAGCTACAACCGTTAATTAGTCTTGCAAACTGAAACAATGTGGATTAGCTATATTTTTTCAAAATTTTTCTTAATTAAGCAAGAGATACAGAAACAAATCTATTGGCTAAAATCCATTAGGCACTCCTCAGCATGCACAAGACATCAAAACAAAGTTGAGAACTAGAGATGTCCGATAATGGCTTTTTTGCCGATATTGTCCAACTCTTAATTACCGATTCCGATATCAACCGATACCGACATATACAGTCGTGGAATTAACACATTATCCTGCCTCATTTTGTTGTGATGCCACGCTGGATGCATTAAACAATGTAACAAGGTTTTTTCAAAATAAATCAACTCAAGCTATGGAAAAAAAATGCCAACATGGCACTGCCATATTTATTATTGAAGCCACAAAGTGCATTATTTTTTTTAACATGCCTTAAAACAGCAGCTTGGAATTTGGGACATGCTCTCCCTGAGAGAGCATGAGGAGGTTGAGGTGGGGGAGGAGGCTTAGGGGGTAGCGGGGGGTGTATATTGTAGCGTCCCGGAAGAGTTAGTGCTGCAAGGGATTCTGGGTATTTGTTCTTGTCAGGTGCAAACACTGTTGACATCTATTAATCAGACAAGAAGCAAGGAATCAATCAGAGACAGAGTTCAATTTAGCTCGAGGAGACACGTGTTTTGGGCTGTACTCTAGTTACAGATCCAAACTACGTTCTAAAGGAAAGCCCGTGCGCCTCCTCCATTTATTAGGAAATGGCCCTATTACATCACGGTGACTGAGGGAAGGGGGTAATCTCGACAACTCCAGTTAGACACAAACACATGACCATACAAAAATGCAAATATGTTGACACTTGGTGATATCGCCCAGTCTCTGCTTTGTCTGTTCTTGGAACCAAATATTCGGCCTTGGCAGCCAGCAGGCCGCGTCTGGACACAACACTGATAAAAAGGCTAGCAATCTTTCAGATTGCTAGCTCTGCACAAATTGACAATACTTTATAGTATGGCCCTTAAGCATAAAGTTATGATGATAATATATACGTAATTATTCTAACATTTCTGTTGTGTTACGGTGCGGATGTTCTCCCGAAATGTGTTTGTCATTCTTGCTTGGTGTGGGTTCACAGTGTGGCGCATATTTGTAACAGTGTTAAAGTTGTTTATACGGCCACCCTCAGTGTGACCTGTATGGCTGTTGACCAAGTATGAGTGGCATTCACTTAGGTGTGTGAAAAGCCGTACATGTTATGTGATTGGACCGGCACGCAAAGGCAGTGCCTTTAAGGTTTATTGGCGCTCTGTACTTCTCCCTACGTCCGTGTACCACTCCGTACAGCGACGTTTTAAAAAGTCATAAATGTTACTTTTCGAAACCAATACCGATAATTTCCGATATTACATTTTAAAGCATTTATCGGCTGATAATATCGGCAGTCCGATATTATCGGACATCACTATTGAGAACTTGTTCAATTAGGTCCTGACGTTGAGCAACTTGAACTTAACGTTGAAACGACATGCTTTATGACGACGTTTAATCAATGTTGGGTTCTGATGTTGATTTGACCATTGAATTTTGGTTATTTCCCAACCAATATTTTATAACATAAATATAACGTTGAAACAACATCCTTTTTGACGACGTTTTTTCAATGTCAGGTTGAGACATTTGGTCATTTCCCAACCAACAAAGTGGATCCAACGTTGGACATCAACGTTGTTTCAATTTACAAATCTAACTATTTTGCAACATTGCTTTAAAGTCAGTTTTAAAGGACGCGTGCGTACAAAACCCAAAACCAGTAAATTGTAAAAAAACCCAGAATGCAATGATTTTCAAATCCTTTTCAACCTATATTCAATTGAATAGACTGCAAAGACAAGATACTGAACGTTCGAACTGGAAAATGTTGTTATTTTTTTGCAAATATTAGCTCATTTGGAATTTGATGCCTGCAACATGTTTCAAAAAAGCTGGCACAAGTGGCAAAAAAGACTGAGAAAGTTGAGAAATGCTCATCAAACACTTATTTGGAACATCCCACAGGTGAACAGGCTAATTGGGAACAGGTGGGTGCCATGATTGGGTATAAAAGTAGCTTCCATGAAATGCTCAGTCATTCACAAACAAGGATGGGGCGAGGGTCACCGCTTTGTCAATAAATGCGTGAGCAAATTGTCGAACAGTTTAAGAACAACATTTCTCAACGAGCTAGTGCAAGGAATGTAGGGGTTTCACCATCTACCTATCAAAAGGTTCAGAGAATCTGGAGAAATCACTGCAAGGCCGAAAACCAACATTGAATGCCCGTGACGTTGGAACCCTGCATCAAAAAGTGACATCAGTGTGTAAAGGATATCACCACATGGGCTCAGGAGCACTTCAGAAAACCACTGTCAGTAAGTACAGTTTGTCGCTACATCTGTAAGTGCAAGTTAAAGGGGAACATTATCACCAGACCTATGTAAGCGTCAATATATACCTTGATGTTGCAGAAAAAAGACCATATATTTTTTTAACCGATTTCCGAACTCTAAATGGGTGAATTTTGGCGAATTAAACGCCTTTCTAATATTCGCTCTCGGAGCGATGACGTCGCAATGTGACGTCGCATCGGGAAGCAATCTGCCATTTTCTCAAACACCAAGTCAAATCAGCTCTGTTATTTTCCGTTTTTTCGACTGTTTTCCGTACCTTGGAGACATCATGCCTCGTCGGTGTGTTGTCGGAGGGTGTAACAACACGAACAGGGACGGATTCAAGTTGCACCAGTGGCCCAAAGATGCGAAAGTGGCAAGGAATTGGACGTTTGTTCCGCACACTTTACCGACGAAAGCTATGCTACGACAAAGATGGCAAGAATGTGTGGATATCCTGCGACACTCAAAGCAGATGCATTTCCAACGATAAAGTCAAAGAAATCTGCCGCCAGAACCCCATTGAATCTGCCGGAGTGTGTGAGCAATTCAGGGACAAAGGACTTCGCTAGCACGGCAAGCAATGACGGCAGTTTGTTCCCGCAGACGAGCGAGCTAAACCCCCTATCGACCCTAGCTTCCCTGGCCTGCTGACATCAACTCCAAAACTGGACGGATCAGCTTTCAGGAAAAGAGCGCGGATGAGGGTATGTCTACAGAATACATTAATTGATGAAAATTGGGCTGTCTGCACTCTCAAAGTGCATGTTGTTGCCAAATGTATTTCATATGCTGTAAACCTAGTTCATAGTTGTTAGTTTCCTTTAATGCCAAACAAACACATACCAATCGTTGGTTAGAAGGCGATCGCCGAATTCGTCCTCGCTTTCTCCCGTGTCGCTGGCTGTCGTGTCGTTTTCTTCGGTTTCGCTTGCATACGGTTCAAACCGATATGGCTCAATAGCTTCAGTTTCTTCTTCAATTTCGTTTTTGCTACCTGCCTCCACACTACAACCATCCGTTTCAATACATGCGTCATCTGTTGAATCGATTAAGCCGCTGAAATCCGAGTCTGAATCCGAGCTAATGTCGCTATAGCTTGCTGTTCTTTCCGCCACGTTTGTTTGTGTTGGCTTCACTATGTGACGTCACAGGAAAATGGACGGGTGTATATAACGATGGTAAAAATCAGGCACTTTGAAGCTTTTTTTAGGGATATTGCGTGATGGGTAAAATTTTGAAAAAAACTTCGAAAAATATAATAAGCCATTGGGAACTGATTTTTAATGGTTTTAACCATTCTGAAATTGTGATAATGTTCCCCTTTAAAACTCGACTACGCAAAGCGAAAGCCATTTATCAACAACACCCAGAAATAAAATCAAAGTTAATGATTATTTGCAAAAAAAAAAAAAAAAAAGGTTCTCAGTTCGAACAATAAATATCTTGTGTTTGCAGTCTATTCAATTGAATATAGGTTGAAAAAGATTTGTATTGTATTCTGTTTTTATTTACGAATTACACAACGGGCCAACTTCACTGGTTTTGGGTAATCAACGTTGTATCAATGTTTTTTGTGCCTGCTGGGATGTGACAGCACCCAGACAAAAAAAATATTACAATGTTTGAACTGTTGGAAATATAAAGTGGCACACACGGTACAGCATCATAATTCATGTTTCCATCGGTTGGAATTTGTTTGTACCTGAGAAATATTTCCTGTCTAAAGCTTTGATATTTCATGCTGGACTAGCATAATGCGTTCGTCACGGAGGTTTCAAAGGCACAAGTGTGTAATATTGGGAACAGATGAGTGCCTCACCAGGCGGGGAGGGGCCCGTGGTGGAGGGGGTCACTTGAGACTCTCCAATCATAAGTTCAGCCCGTGAAGCACTGCTGAGTTTCTGGAAGCCGTCTTCCCGCCGGGTCTGTAAATAACATGCAGGACTTACCTTATCTCTCAGGCCTGTTCAAGGAAAAAAAAGGGTGGTAAGCTTCGGGATGGGCACCATTTCACATTTGAACCGATATTCAATTTTTCAGTACTTTTGTCCGTGTTAATAAATGTTCATTTCTTTAATATTAAAATCAATTCTCTAAAACAGGGAGCTGTTTAATTATAATCCACAAATGTGCCTGTGCTGTCTCGAGGTCGGCAGAGTAACCGTGTAATCCTCTTCCATATCAGTAGGTGGCAGCAGGTAGCTAATTGCTTTATAGATGTCGGAAACATGGTTTGTCGTGATCACAATATGCAGATGACAGCGGGAGGCAGTGCGCAGGTAAAAAGGTATCTAATGATTAAACCCCAAAAAAAACTAAAGGCAAGCGCCGCTAAAAAAAGGCATTGAAGCTATGCAAAATGAAGCTAAAACTGAACTGCCTGCAAGGTAAACAAAATGCTGGACGACAGCAAAGACTTACAGCGTGTGGA
The DNA here is from genome assembly GCF_033978685.3 of Nerophis lumbriciformis. NCBI lineage: Eukaryota > Metazoa > Chordata > Actinopteri > Syngnathiformes > Syngnathidae > Nerophis > Nerophis lumbriciformis. Next base: position 25,607,800 of record NC_084575.2, read on the forward strand.
GCAGCAGACGGCGCCCACAAAGTACATCCGAACATGACATGACAATCAACAACCAAAAAGGAGAACTAAAACACTACACACAGGAAAACTCCAAAAAACTCCAAGGTCGTGACAGTACACCTACTTTGAGACAAGAGCTATATTGATGCATGTTTGGTTATGGTTTGAATTCATATCCAACAATTACAACAACTACTTTTTACTGTCAATATCGGCTACTGAGTTTAATTTTTTTTTATGTTTTCTGCTAGTGGTGTGCCTTCAGACTTTTTAAATGAAACAAATGTGCTTTTCGCTCAGAAAAGGTTGAAAAACACTGCAGTAGATAATATGAAGGTATTTTTGGCCTAGAACATGTTTTGCACTTTTTTCAAAAGATTGTATAAGACATTTAAAACATTTCCTTTTATGCTAATATGAAGTGAATTGAATTTTAATTTAATATTAGTTGAGGAAAGACAAAATATATACACTATATTGCCAAAAGTATTTGGCCACCTGCCTTGACTCACATATGAACTTGAAGTGCCATCCCATTGAATTGTCCAAAATGTTTTGGTATCCTGGAGCATTCAAAGCTCCTTTCACTGGAACAAAGGGGCCAAGCCAAACTCTTGAAAACTAGCCCCACACCATAATTCCTCCTCCACCAAATTTCACACTTGGCCCAATGCAGTCCGAAATGTAGCGTTCTCCTGGCAACCTCAATCAATCAATCAATCAATCAATGTTTATTTATATAGCCCTAAATCACAAGTGTCTCAAAGGGCTGCACAAGCCACAACGACATCCTCGGTACAGAGCCCACATAACCTCCAAACCCAGACTCCTCCATCAGATTGCCTGATAGAAAAGCGTGATTCATCAGTCCAGAGAAGGCATCTCCACTGCTCTAGAGTCCAGTGGCGACGTGCTTTACACCACTGCATCCCACGCTTTGCATTGGACTTGGTGATGTATGGCTTAGATGCAGCTGCTCGGCCATGGAAACCCATTCCATGAAGCTCTCTGCGTACTGTACGTGGGCTAATTGGAAGATCACATGAAGTTTGGAGCTCTGTAGCAACTGACTGAGCAGAAAGTCTTTGCACTATGCGCTTCAGGATCCGCTGAACCCCCTCTGTCAGTTTACGTGGCCTACCACTTGGTGGCTGACTTGCTGTTGTTCCCAAACTCTTCACTTTTCTTATAATAAAGTTGACTTTGGAATATTTAGGAGCGAGGAGATTTCACGACCGGATTTGTTGCACAGGTGGCATCCTATGACAGTTCCACGCTGGAAATCACTGAGAGCGACCCAATCTTTCACAAATGTTTGTAGAAACAGTCTCCATGCCTAAGTGCTTGTTTTATAAACCGGGTCAAGTGATTAGGGCACCTGATTCTCATCATTTGAATGGGTGGCCAAATACTTTTGGCAATATAGTGTAGGTTTGGCCTTACTCACCAGTAGTTGTCTTCTGGCACAATCTCCATGTCCAGACATATTCCTGCTCGAGGGCGATTCAATCGTAGAACGGTACACCTACTTTAAAGTGGAACATTATCACAATTTCAGAATGGTTAAAACCATTAAAAATCAGTTCCCAGTGGCTTATTATATTTTTCGAAGTTTTTTTCAAAATTTTACCCATCACGCAATATCCCTAAAAAAAAGCTTCAAAGTGCCTGATTTTAACCATCGTTATATACACCCTTCCATTTTCCTGTGACGTCACATAGTGAAGCCAACACAAACAAACATGGCGGAAAGAACAGCAAGGTATAGCGACATTAGCTCGGATTCAGACTCGGATTTCAGCGGCTTAAGCGATTCAACAGATTACGAATGTATTGAAACGGATGGTTGTAGTGTGGAGGCAGGTAGCGAAAACGAAACTGAAGAAGAAACTGAAGCTATTGGGCCATATCGATTTGAACCGTATGCAAGCGAAACCGACAAAAACGACACGACAGCCAGCGACACGGGAGAAAGCGAGGACGAATTCGGCGATCGCCTTCTAACCAACGATTGGTATGTGTTTTTTTGGCATTAAAGGAAACTAACAACTATGAACTAGGTTTACAGCATATGAAATACATTTGGCAACAACATGCACTTTGAGAGTGCAGACAGCCCAATTTTCATCAATTAATATATTCTGTAGACATACCCTCATGTCAGCAGGCCAGGGAAGCTAGGGTCGATATTCTTCTCTTGATCATCTTCGGGGCGGTGTGAGCCAAGACATCCAGGGGGGTTTAGCTCGCTCGTCTGCGCAAACAAACTGCCGCCATTGCTTGCCGTGCTAGCGAGGTCCTTTGTCCCTGAATTGCTCACACACTCCGGCAGATTCAATGGGGGTCTGGCGGCAGATTTCTTTGACTTTATCGTTGGAAATGCATCTGCTTTGAGTGTCGCAGGATATCCACACATTCTTGCCATCTCTGTCGTAGCATAGCTTTCGTCGGTAAAGTGTGCGGAACAAACGTCCAATTTCTTGCCACTTTCGCATCTTTGGGCCACTGGTGCAACTTGAATCCGTCCCTGTTCGTGTTGTTACACCCTCCGACAACACACCGACGAGGCATGATGTCTCCAAGGTACGGAAAACAGTCGAAAAAACGGAAAATAACAGATCTGATTTGACTCGGTGTTTTGAGAAAATGGCGGATTGCTTCCCGATGTGACGCCACGTTGTGACGTCATCGCTCCGAGAGCGAATATTAGAAAGGCGTTTAATTTGCCAAAATTCACCCATTTAGAGTTTGGAAATCGGTTAAAAAAATATATGGTCTTTTTTCTGCAACATCAAGGTATATATTGACGCTTACATAGGTCTGGTGATAATGTTCCCCTTTAACGTCAAGGTTGTAAATTAACCAAATGTTCAGATCCTGAAGGAGATCCAGCCCTTGCAAAGCTGTTCCTGATCATGTCTGTCACCCGAAGCGGAGTGGCAGCAGGACTGCGGCTCTTGATAAAAAAAGGTGCTCTGTTGAAAGCTTGCTGATAATGAGAACAGCGACCGTGAACCAGCAAGCTGTGACAACAGTGTTGACAGCTCGTCCAATAGGCGTAGTTCACACTTGTGCATTCCCACCAACTGCTCACGCATGGCTGAGGAGCATGAACGTGACACCAGTAGGACTTGGTTTCACTTTATTGCTTGGAATACAAATGTTTGTTCCTCAGTAAAAAACACAGGTACAAGCATGAGGGCTTAAGAGTGAGTAAACGTAATGTGCTTTAGTCGATAAAGCTTGCACTGTCATTATCTTGGATACATTAGTAGTATAGTGGTTCATATAAATAGCCATCCTCCATGTGGTTGGCATTGGGCTCAGTTCCGTCTTTTAGAGGGATTGATGTGATTGAGGTCCGGGTTCTGTGTAGGCCAGTCAAGTTCTTGCACACTGAATTGGACCTTGCTTTGTGCACTGCAGCAGTTGGAACAGAACAGTTCTACAAAACCCACACACATCCCAGCAGGCACAAGACATTGATACAACGTTGATTATAGAATAGAATAGAACAGAATAGAATGGACTTTATTGTCATTATATTTGCATATAACGAGATTAAGGACTCCAATTTAAGGTGCGGAAGTGGGAACAAATATGGGCTAAAAAAATTATCTTTCATCCTCACTCAAATTAATGGGGGAATCGTCGCTTTCTCGGTCCGAATCGCTCTCGCTGCTGGTGGCCATGATTGTAAACAATGTGCAGATGTGAGGAGCTCCACAACCTGTGACGTCACGCTACTCGTCTGCTACTTCCGGTACAGGCAAGGCTTTTTTATCAGCGACCAAAAGTTGCGAACTTTATCGTCGATGTTCTCTACTAAATCCTTTCAGCAAAAATATGGCAATATCGCGAAATGATCTAGTACGACACATAGATTGGACCTGCTATCCTTGTTTAAATAAGAAAATCGCATTTCAGTAGGCCTTTAAGGGTTTTGGTCCTAAATGATCTCACAGCTTGTTGCTGAGATTTTATGACCATTTTTTGAGTAAAACATGCTTGAAACTACTTTTGTCCAAATGTCCAAAACACACCCAGCAATGGTGCACAGGAAGGCGGGGAAGAAGAGGGGAAAAGGCGGCCAAAATGGTCAAAAGTCCCAATTGTGTCCAAAATACCTCCCCCGGGTTCCAGTCCCACGAGTCCCGCCGGCGGCCGCACAAATCCCAGGGTGCAAAAATTGTCCAAAACGCACCCAGCAAAGTCCCACGGAAAGTGGGGGAGAAAAGTGAGAAAAGTCGGCAAAAGTACCCAAAAATGTTCAAAATACCTACCCAGGTTGGAGTCCCACAAGTCCCGCCGCCGGCCGCGCAAGTCCCGGGATGCCCAAAATGTCCATAACACACCCAGCCGAGTCCCACGGGGGGGGAGGATAAAAGTTGGAAAAGTCGGCAAAAGTCCCCAAAATTTTCAAAATACCTACCCAGGTTCGAGTGATATATATATATATATATATATCGAATATCGATTTTAAGTAAAAATATATCGAGATATACTTTTTTGTCCATATCCCCCAGCCCTAATAGAAATTAGTATTTTATTCTGAAAACAAGCATTATTCCACTTGCAATTCTTAAATTAAGCATCCTCGGGATGTTGCAGAATCTTTAAACAAGATTTTCTATGTGGGGGGAAAAAAAACAAATATCTTATTTGAATACCGTATTTTTTGGACTATAAGTCGCAGTTTTTTTCATAATTTGGCCGGGGGTGCAACTTATACTCAGGAGCGACTGATGTGCGAAATTATTAACACATTACCGTAAAATATCAAATATTATTATTTATCTCATTCACGTAAGAGACTAGACGTATAAGATTTCATGGGATTTAGCGATTAGGAGTGACAGATTGTTTGGTAAACGTATAGCATGTTCTATATGTTATAGTTATTTGAATGACTCTTACCATAATATGTTACGTTAACATACCAGGCACGTTCTCAGTTGGTTATTTATGCCTCATATAACGTACACTTATTCAACCTGTTGTTCACTATTCTTTATTTATTTTAAATTGCCTTTCAAATGTCTATTCTTGGTGTGGGGTTTTATCAAATACATTTCCCCCCAAAAATGCGACTTATACTCCAGTGCGACTTATATATGTTTTTTTTCCTTCTATATTATGCATTTTCGGCCGGTGCGACTTATACTCCGGTGCGACTTATACTCCGAAAAATACGGTAATTTCTAAACAAAAACAGAATACAATGATTTGCAAGTCCTTTTCAATTTATATTCAATTGAATGGACTGCAAAGACAAGATATTTAATGTTCAAACTTAATTTTGTTTCTGGGTGTTGTTGATAAATGGCTTTCGCTTTGCATAGTAGCGTTTTAACTTGCACTTTTTTTCGACTGTTTTCCGTACCTTGGAGACATCATGCCTCGTCGGTGTGTTGTCGGAAGGTGTAACAACACGAACAGGGACGGATTCAAGTTGCACCAGTGGCCCAAAGATGCCAAAGTGGCAAGAAATTGGACGTTTGTTCCGCACACTTTACCGACGAAAGCTATGCTACGACAGAGATGGCAAGAATGTGTGGATATCCTGCGACACTCAAAGCAGATGCATTTCCAACGATAAAGTCAAAGAAATCTGCCGCCAGACCCCCATTGAATCTGCCGGAGTGTGTGAGCAATTCAGGGACAAAGGACCTCGGTAGCACGGCAAGCAATGGCGGCAGTTTGTTCCCGCAGACGAGCGAGCTAAACCCCCTGGATGTCTTGGCTCACACCGTCCCTTATGCCACCGAAGATGATCAAGAAAAGAATATCGACCCTAGCTTCCCTGGCCTGCTGACATCAACTCCAAAACTGGACAGATCAGCTTTCAGGAAAAGAGAGCGGATGAGGGTATGTCTACAGAATATATTAATTGATGAAAATTGGGCTGTCTGCACTCTCAAAGTGCATGTTGTTGCCAAATGTATTTCATATGCTGTAAACCTAGTTCATAGTTGTTAGTTTCCTTTAATGCCAAACAAACACATACCAATCGTTGGTTAGAAGGCGATCGCCGAATTCGTCCTCGCTTTCTGTCGTGTCGTTTTCGTCGGTTTCGCTTGCATACGGTTCAAACCGATATGGTTCAATAGCTTCAGTTTCTTCTTCAATTTCGTTTTCGCTACCTGCCTCCACACTACAACCATCCGTTTCAATACATGCGTAATCTGTTGAATCGCTTAAGCCACTGAAATCCGAGTCTGAATCCGAGCTAATGTCGCTATAGCTTGCTGTTCTATCTGCCATGTTTGTTTGTGTTGGCTTCACTATGTGACGTCACAGGAAAATGGACGGGTGTATATAACGATGGTTAAAACCAGGCACTTTGAAGCTTTTTTTTAGGGATATTGCGTGATGGGTAAAATTTTGAAATTTTTTTCGAAAAATAAAATAAGCCACTGGGAACTGATTTTTAATGGTTTTAACCATTCTGAAATTGTGATAATGTTCCCCTTTAAGTAATAAAAATATTGATCAGACCTGTTTATCTATTTTATGGAGGAATTTAATAATAATAATTACATTTGTGTAGTTCATTATAGAACCGGCAAGGTATGAATTTGGAATCAAGAATTGACTCTGAATGGAATAGTTAACCCCAATAATCGAATCAAACTGAAATCGTGCGGTGCCCAAAGATTCACAGCCCTAGCAATTTCCTTTGTAAACTTACAAACTAAATACATCTTGAAACGGTTTCCTTCAGCACAACAAACATTCAGAGGGCCGTGACAAAGACGGATGCAAACGTTCAGCCAGGGAACCACAGTCTCCAACACACAGACTCATTAAAACCATCCAGCCTTGCACTGTACATAAAGCCGTTCACCTGTGACTCTCCTTAAGACGGTGGCATACCATTACACGGGAAGGAACCGTGGGTTGTAAACACTCAAAACATAAACGACATTGCCGTTATTTTGGATCAAAGAGTCAAGCGGCCGGACCTGATTTGTAGAAGCAGGGCAAGCGTGAGTCTGGTTCAATGAGGGATAACTCGATATGTACGGAAACAAGGCAATGGTGTGTGTAAGTAACATTAGGGGCTAATCGGAAACAAGTCCCTTCTAATTAACCATTACCAAAATAACAAATGGAGGTCATAGTCGGTACTTTTCTTTAAGGGAGATCCTGGCAAATTAAGGCCCAGAGCTTTTCAATCTGGTCCGCCGGACATTCCCAAATATTTTTTTTAAATCTTTAAGATCAAAGCTGTAGCTGCCATTGTGATGTTTTCAAATTACCGTAGGTCTTGAACTATACAAAGTATTTCAATGGTTGGAATCTGTCCTTTTGCATACTAGTTACTAAGTCACGGCAGCTCGGACGAGGCACCAAGCAGTGTGGGTGGGGAGCGTTCCCACAGAGTGTTTCCAGGAGAACGGTACATTTCGGACTGCGTTGTGCCGAGTGTGGAATTATGTTTTTCAGGAGTTGGCCCCTTAGTTGCAGTGAAAGGAACTTTGAATGCTCCAGGATACCAAAATATTTTGGACAAATCCATGCTCCCAACCTTGTGGGAACAGTTTAGAGCGGGCCCCTTCTTTTTCCAACATGACTCTGCACCAGTGCACAAAGCAAGGTCCATAAAGACCTGGATGACAGAGTCTGGTGTGGATGAACTTGGACTGGCCTGCACAGAGTCCTGACCTGAACACTTTTGGGATGAATTAGAACGGAGACTGAGAGCCAGGCCTTCTCGACCAACATCAGTGACCTCACCAATGCGCTTTTGGAAGAATGGTGGAAAATTCCTATAAACACACTCCGCAACCTTGTGGACAGCCTTCCCAGAAGAGTTGAAGCTGTAATAGCTGCAAAAGGTGGACCAACATCATATTGAACCCGATGGGTTAGGAATGGGATGGCACTTCAAGTTCATATGTGAGTCAAGGCAGGTGGCCAAATACTTACATATATACTATATATATATATATATATATATATATATATATATATATATATATATATATATATATATATATATATATATATATATATATATATATATATATATATATATATACATATATATACACAAATCCCGTTTCCATATGAGTTGGAAAATTGGGTTAAATACAAATATAAACGGAATACAATGATTTGCAAATCCTTTTCAACCCATATTCAATTGAATGCACTACAAAGACAAGATATTTGATGTTCAAACTCATAAACTTAATTTTGTTTTTGCAAATAATAATTAACTTAGAATTTCATGGCTGCAACACGTGTCAAAGTAGTCAGGAAAAGGCATGTTCACCACTGTGTTACATGGCCTTTCCTTTTAACAACACTCAGTAAACGTTTGGGAACTGAGGAGACACATTTTTTAAGCTTCTCAGGTGGAATTCTTTCCCATTCTTGCTTGATGTACAGCTTAAGTTGTTCAACAGTCCGGGGGTCTCCGTTGTGGTATTTTAGGCTTCATAATGCGCCACACATTTTCAATGGGAGACAGGTCTTGACTACAGGCAGGCCAGTCTAGTACCCGCACTCTTTTACTATGAAAGCCACGTTGATGTAACACGTGGCTTGGCATTGTCTTGCTGAAATAAGCAGGGGCGTCCATGGTAACGTTGCTTGGATGGCAACATATGTTGCTCCAAAACCTGTATGTACCTTTCAGCATTAATGGCGCCTTCACAGATGTCTAAGTTACCCATGTCTTGGGCACTAATACACCCCCATACCATCACAGATGCTGGCTTTTCAACTTTGCGCCTATAACAATCCGGATGGTTCTTTTCCTCTTTGTTCCGGAGGACACGACGTCCACAGTTTCCAAAAACAATTTGAAATGTGGACTCGTCAGACCACAGAACACTTTTCCACTTTGTATCAGTCCATCTTGGATGAGCTCAGGCCCAGCGAAGCCGACGGCGTTTCTGGGTGTTGTTGATAAACTGTTTTCGCCTTGCATAGGAGAGTTTTAACTGTAGTTACTGACAGTGGTTTTCTGAAGTGATACTGAGCCCATGTGGTGATATCCTTTACACACTGATGTCGCTTGTTGATGCAGTACAGCCTGAGGGATCGAAGGTCACGGGCTTAGCTGCTTACGTGCAGTGATTTCTCCAGATTCTTTGAACCCTTTGATGATATTACGGACCGTAGATGGTGAAATCCCTAAATTCCTTGCAATACCTGGTTGAGAAAGGTTTTTCTTAAACTGTTCAACAATTTGCTCACGCATTTGTTGACAAAGCGGTGACCCTCGCCCCATCCTGGTTTGTGAATGACTGAGCATTTCATGGAATCTACTTTCATACCCAATCATGGCACCCACCTGTTCCCAATTAGCCTGCACACCTGTGGGATGTTCCAAATAAGTGTTTGATGAGCATTCCTCAACTTTATCAGTATTTATTGCCCACCTTTCCCAACTTCTTTGTCACGTGTTGCTGGCATCAAATTCTAAAGTTAATGATTATTTGCAAAAAAAAAAAAATGTTTATCAGTTTGGACATCAAATATGTTGTCTTTGTAGCATATTCAACTGAATATGGGTTGAAAATGATTTGCAAATCATTTTATTCCGTTTATATTTACATCTAACACACTTTCCCAACTCATATGGAAACGGGGTTTGTATATATATATATATATATATATATATATATATATATATATATATATATATAGATATACCGGTCCCCAGACACATTTTTGTCCTCTAAATTTGGCCCTTAAGGGAAGTAAAACAGCAATTGTCTCAATTAGAACGTACATTTTGACTTTAAGCTTTCAATAACAGACACCCAGATAACAGAGTAAAAATGTGTTTCTTTGTTCTACCTTTTATTTCTGCAGGGGTTTTTACCCTACCATGCATGCATGCTTGTTTCTACCAACACAACTCCCTGCCCAATACTTAAGATGCCTGAGAGGCAAATACCTTAACTCCATTTTGTCCAAGAGAGCCTTTGCCTGACTGCTCTACCTGGCCAGATCAGATGGGAATGGAGATAGCCTTTTTTTTTTTTGCTTATATTCTTTAGAGCTGTGTGAAAACAAACACGCCTCCACTCCACAGTTTCCTGTAAACATCATCCGAAAGGGGAAGAAAAAAAAAAAGCCCACCCTCTTTTATTTGTGCTATTTTAGATGCTGGTTGATTCTTTCGCTGATCGCGGTGCGAGATAAATCCCACCAAGGAACGGTGTGTGGGTAAAAAAAAACATTCTTAGGCTTTGGTTAAAAAACATTTTGTGCAAAAAAAAAAAATATGTTAATTCTTTGCAGACATGTCTACCGATTAGAATTTCATATCCTGTTCTTCTTGTAAGATACAAATGAGCAATGCATGAATAACTTCTGAAATAATAGGGAACTGTTAACCTTGGAAAAATCCTTGTCTGGTCTCAAAAGGCTAAATTAGGTCTATGTTGTTCGGCACATTGAGTCTATGTACTGTGAACACGGAGGTCTTCTACCTTTTCCAGGCCAAGGACCCCCAAACTAAAGTAGAGATGAAGCGAGGATCCCCTACTTATACAAACCCCGTTTCCATATGAGTTGGGAAATTGTGTTAGATGTAACTATAAACGGAATACAATCAAATAATTTTCAACCCATATTCAGTTGAATATGCTACAAAGACAACATATTTGATGTTCAAACTGATAAACATTTTTTTTTTTTGTGCAAATAATCATTAACTTTAGAATTTGATGCCAGCAACACGTGACAAAGAAGTTGGGAAAGGTGGCAATAAATACTGATAAAGTTGAGGAATGCTCATCAAACACTTATTTGGAACATCCCACAGGTGTGCAGGCTAATTGGGAACAGGTGGGTGCCATGATTGGGTATAAAAGTAGATTCCATGAAATGCTCAGTCATTCACAAACAAGGATGGGGCGAAGGTCACCACTTTGTCATTAAATGCGTGAGCAAATTGTTGAACAGTTTAAGAAAAACCTTTCTCAACCAGCTATTGCAAGGAATTTAGGGATTTCACCATCTACGGTCCGTAATATCATCAAAGGGTTCAGAGAATCTGGAGAAATCACTGCACGTAAGCAGCTAAGCCCGTGACCTTCGATCCCTCAGGCTGTACTGCATCAACAAGCGGCATCAGTGTGTAAAGGATATCACCACATGGGCTCAGGAACGCTTCAGAAACCCACTGTCAGTAACTACAGTTGGTCGCTACATCTTTAAGTGCAAGTTAAAACTCTCCTATGCAAGGCGAAAACCGTTTATCAACAACACCCAGAAACGCCGTCGGCTTCGCTGGGCCTGAGCTCATCTAAGATGGACTGATACAAAATGGAAAAGTGTTCTGTGGTCTGACGAGTCCACATTTCAAATTGTTTTTGGAAACTGTGGACATCGTGTCCTCTGGACCAAAGAAGAAAAGAACCATCCGGATTGTTATAGGCGCAAAGTTGAAAAGCCAGCATCCGTGATGGTATGGGGGTGTATTAGTGCCCAAGACATGGGTAACTTACACGTCTGTGAAGGCGCCATTAATACTGAAAGGTACATACAGGTTTTGGAGCAACATATGTTGCCTTCCAAGCGACGTTACCATGGACGCCCCTGCTTATTTCAGCAAGACAATGCCAAGCCACGTGTTACATCAACGTGGCTTCATAGTAAAAGAGTGCGGGTACTAGACTGGCCTGCCTGTAGTCCAGACCTGTCTCCCATTGAAAATGTGTGGCGCATTATGAAGCCTAAAATACCACAACGGAGACCCCCGGACTGTTGAACAACTTAAGCTGTACATCAAGCAAGAATGGGAAAGAATTCCACCTGAGAAGCTTAAAAAATGTGTCTCCTCAGTTCCCAAACGTTTACTGAGTGTTGTTAAAAGGAAAGGCCGTGTAACACAGTGGTGAACATGCCCTTTCCCAACTACTTTGGCACGTGTTGCAGCCATGAAATTCTAAGTTAATTATTATTTGCAAAAAAAAAATAAAGTTTATGAGTTTGAACATAAAATATCTTGTCTTTGTAGTGCATTCAATTGAATATGGGTTGAAAAGGATTTGCAAATCATTGTATTCCGTTTATATTTACATCTAACACAATTCCCCAACTCATATGGAAACGGGGTTTGTATATCTTGTACAAAACCAGTGAAGTTGTCACGTTGTGTAAATCGTAAATAAAAACAGAATACAATGATTTGCAAATCCTTTTCAACTTATGTTCAATTGAATAGACTGCAAAGACAAGATACTTAACGTTCGAACTGAGAAACTTATTTATTTTTTGCAACGATTCATTAACTTAGAATTTAACACATTGCAAAAAAGTTGGCACGGGGGAATTTTTACCACTGTGTTACATGGCCTTTCCTTTTAACAACACTCAGTAAACCTTTGGGAACTGAAGAGACACATTTTTGGAAGCTTCTCAGGTGGAATTCTTTCCCATTCTTGCTTGATGTTCATTTTAAGTTGTTCAACAGTCCGGGGGTCTCCATTGTAGTATTTTAGGCTTCATGTTACGCCACACATTTTCAATGGCAGACAGGTCTGGACTACAGTCAAGACAGTCTAGTACCCGCACTCTTTTACTATAAAGCCACGCTGTTGTAGCACGTGGCTAGGCATCGTCTTGCTGAAATAAGCAGGGGCGTCCATGATAAGCAACATATGTTGCTCCAAAACCTGTATGTACCTTTCAGCATTAATGGTGCCTTCACAGATGTGTAAGTTACCCATGTCTTGGACACTAATACACCCCCATACCATCACAGATGCTTTTGAACTTTGCGCCTATACCCATCTGGATGGTTCTTTAGGAGCCCAGTCTAGATTGTATATATATTTATTTTTAATTTTTTTAATTTTTTTTACTCATCCTTCCCCAGCGTTTTACCTTTTTCCCCATCTTTTACGGGGCTCCTTGTGGCGACCCATCAGCGTTCCTGTTCTGTAACCCTGTACACTGTTTGTTTGTCTAATCTTGAACGGGTTTGTGCTGAAAACAAAGTTTTGTTGTATGTTGACAATGACAATAAAGACCTGTCAGTCGGTCGGTCGGTCGGTCGGTCGGTCGGTCGGTCGGTCGGTCGGTCGGTCGGTCGGTCGGTCGGTCGGTCGGTCGGTCGGTCGGTCGGTCGGTCGGTCGGTCGGTCGGTCGGTCGGTCGGTCGGTCGGTCCGTCCGTCCGTCCGTCCGTCCGTCCGTCCGTCCGTCCGTCCGTCCTATCTATCTATCTATCTATCTATCTATCTATCTATCTATCTATCTATCTATCTATCTATCTATCTATCTATCTATCTATCTATCTATCTTCTTTTCCTCTTTGTTCCGTAAGACACGACATCCACAGTTTCCAAAAACAATTTGAAATGTGGACTCGTCAAACCACAGAACACTTTTCCACTTTGCATCAGTCCATCTTAGATCAGCGAGGCCGGTGGCGTTTCTGGGTGTTGTTGATAAATGGCTTTCGCTTTGCATAGTAGAGTTTTTGCACTTAGAGACGTAGCGAACCAACTGTAGTTACTGACAGTGGATTTCTGAAGTGTTCCTGAGCCCATTCTGGGTGTTGTTGATAAATCTATAGATATGAATTGCTAATGATAAAAACAATGCTACCAAGAAAGCAAAATCTCCTATCATTTGTGTCATGATCTGTGTCCAACAAACTACACGGCAGCGTCATTGATTCCATGGTCCATGCAGGTATTGTCACGGTGAAACGTATCCAATTATTGCCTCCCCTGTACATTACGTGACTAACAAGGCATAACTAGACTTAATGGCAAGCCCTGAAAATGCGCTTAATGCGAGCGCTGCTCAACTGGGCATGAGAATCATTAAACATAATCAAGGCGTTTTAAAGTTAACCAGCAGGTTGATGTTAAAAATAATCCCATTTGCACTTCACAAATTCAGTTTAGAACATCTCCCAGTAGTAAAGTGGACTTTTTTCCCCCCGAACACTTAAGGCATGGATCCTCTGCCTAAGGGTTAATTCCACTTGGGAGGTTCAACAATAATATTGTTAAAGTACAAAAACAACATTTGCAATACGGATTAAAAAAAGAATAATAATGAAAGTGATAGCATCATTGTTTTTTTTTTTTATTCCGGTTTGTTTTCGAAGAGACATTAAGTGGAAGTCAGCTCAAGCAGAACAACGCTCTCGACAACAGTCCTTCAGATGTTCACGAACTGTGAGTATGACAGCTGCGCTTGTTGAAAAACACATTTAAAAACTAAATTGTCTGGCGCTGAAAAGATAACGCATTAAAAGTTACTCTGCCGCAATTAGTGAGATAATGATCGGGCTGTCAATAATATACAGGTATCTGCACTCTTCAGGTAGTCTCAGTACTTCGACCTTCTCAGTGAAATGAATGAATGAAATAAAAAACTTTTATTTGATTTATGTGTAAAGTTACAGTATGTAAGTTGCATAATTTCATTAATGACCCTTTGCTCTAAAAAAAAGGGTTGCCAGTATGAAAAACAAACAGCAGGCGCAGTGATAATTGTGGAGTGACAGGTACATTTATTGCAGTCAAATTAAATGCACTACAGAACACCAAACTATTACAATAATATGATTAAAATATGTTTTTTTAATGTATTTAAAATAGTGCTGGGAAATTATACTTTTTTAAATCACTTTTATCACATTTTTGAATTAGGATTAATCATTAATAATCACATTTTTTAATTATAATTAATCATAATTAATCACAGGTTATTACTCGCTTGCATAGTTCAAATTAACATATAAAAAAAAAGAGTCCAATATTTGGACAAAAAAGAAAAGAAAAAAAAAGCAATTTTATTAAATTGGGATTAATCATGATTAATCACACTTTCAATTATGATTAATCATATTTAATCCCAGGTTATTACTCGCTTGCATAGTTCAAATTAACATTAAAAAAAGAGTCCAATATTTGGACCAAAAAAAAACAAAAAAAAGCAATTTTATTAAATTGGGATTAATCATGATTAATCACACTTTCAATTATAATTAATCATAATTAATCCCAGGTTATTACTCGCTTGCATAGTTCAAATTAACATTTAAAAAACAAAAGTCTAATATTCGGACACAAATACAATTTTATTGAATTGGGATTAATCATGATTAATCACACTTTTGAATTATGATTAATCATAATTAATCCCAGGTTATTAAATTAAAAAAAAGAGTCCAATATTTGGACACAAATACAATTTTACTGAATTGGGATTAATCATGATTTATCACACTTTCGAATTATGATTAATCATAATTAATCACAGTTTATTACTCGCTTGCATAGTTCAAATTAACATAAAAAAAGAGTCCAATATTTGGATACAAGTTAAATTGTATTGAATTGGGATTAATCATAATTAATCACAGGTTATTACTCACTTGCATAGTTCAAATTAACATAAAAAAAAAAAAAAGGGTCCAATATTTGGACAAAAAAAAAATAAAAAAAAATGCAATTTTATTAAATTGGGATTAATCATGATTAATCACACTTTCAATTATGATTAATCATATTTAATCCCAGGTTATTAGTCACTTGCATAGTTCAAATTAACATTTAAAAAAAAAAAGAGTCCAATATCCGGACACAAATACAATTTAATTGAATTGGGATTAATCATGATTAATCACACTTTTGAATTATGATTAATCATAATGAATCCCAGGTTATCAAATTTAAAGAAAGAGTCCAATATTTGGACACAAATACAATTTTACTGAATTGGGATTAATCATGATTTATCACACTTTCGAATTATGATTAATCATAATTAATCACAGGTTACTGCTTGCTTGCATAGTTCAAATTAACATAAAAAAAAAAAGAGTCCAATATTTGGACAAAAAAAAAAAATATTGAATTGGGATTAGTTCAATTTAACATAAAAAAAAAAAAGAGTCTAATTATTGGAAACAAATACAATTTTATGGAATTGGGATGAATCATGATTAATCACACTTTCAAATTATGATTAATCATAATTAATCACAGGTTATTACTCGTTTGCATAGTTCAAATTAACATAAAAAAAGAGTCTAATAATTGGACACAAATACAATTTTATTGAAATAGGATGAATCATGATTAATCACACTTTTTAAGTATGATTAATCATAATTAATCACAGGTTATGACTCGTTTGCATAGTTCAAATTAACATGAAAGAAAAATCCAATATTTGGACACAAATGCAATTTTATTGAATTGGGATGAATCATGATTAATCACACTTTCGAATTATGATTAATCATAATTAATCACAGGTTATTATTCGCTTGCATAGTTCAAATTAACACACAAAAAAAGAGTTTAATATTTGGACACAAATACAATTTTATTGAATTGGAAATAATCATGATTAATCACACTTTCAAATTATGATTAATCATAATTAATCACAGCTTATTACTCACTTGAATAGTTAAAATTAACATAAAAATAGTCCAATATTTAGACACAAATGATATTTTATTGAATTGGGATTAATTATGATTAATCACATTTTCGAATTATGATTAATCATAATTCAAAAGTGTGATTAATCATAATTAATCACAGGTTATTACTCATTTGCATAGTTCAAATTAACATAAAAAAAATCCAATATTTGGACACAAATACAATTTTATTGAATTGTGAATAATCATTATTAATCACACTTTAGAATTATTATTAATCATAATTAATAACAAGTTATTACTGGCTTGCGTAGTTCAAACTAAAATATATATATAAAAAAAGAATCCAATATTTGGACACAAATACAATTTTATTGAATTGAGATTAATCATGATTAATCACACTTTGAAATTATGATTAATCATAATTAATCACAGGTTATTACTTGCTTGTATTGCTCAAATTAACATAAAAAAAGAGTCCAATATTTGGACACAAATGAAATTTGATTGAATTGGGATTAATCATGATTAATCACAGGTTATTGCTCGCTTGCATAGTTCAAATTAACACACACACACACAAAAAGAGTACAATATTCGGACACAAATACAATTTTATTGAAGTAGGATTAATCATGATTAATCACACTTTCGAATTATGATTAATCATAATTAATCACAGGTTATTACTTGCTTGCATTGTTCAAATTAACATAAAAAAAAAAAAAAAAGAGTCCAATATTTGGACACAAATACAATTTATTGAATTGGGAATAATCATGATTAATCACACTTTTGAATTATGATTAATCATAATTAATCACATGTTTTTACTCGCTTACATAGTTCAAATTAACATTAAAAAAAAAGTCCAATATTTGGACACAAATACAATTTTATTGTCAGACTGTCTGTCTTACACAAACATTATTTTAAGTGTTTTATTTAAATACACATCCTTTTTTTTTCTCCATACCTGTTCACAGTTTTATCCAAAGTCCCGTCTGGGTTTATGTTAAAGTAAAATTGTCTCCTTATATAGTCGATACTACGATGATTATATCAATATTTTTTTTTTAAATGTCATATTATATTCATAAACTCAGGAAATATGAGGACTTTGAACGTGACCAATCAATGATCCTGTAACTACTTGGTATCGGATCGATACCTACATTTTTGGTATCATCCAAAACTAGAATAAAGCATCCAAACAACGGAAGAATAAGTGATTATTACATTTTAACGGAAGTGTAGATAGAACATGTTCAAACAGAAAATAACCAGATATTAACAGGAAATGAACAAGTAGATTATTATTATTTTTATTACAGCTATTCCCTCAAAATTTTCACGAAATAAAATAGTGAAAAATGACACGATATGTTACTGCATATGTCAGTAGACTAATTAGGAGTCTTTGTTTGCTTACTTTCTACTAAAAGACAAGTTGTCTCATATGTTAACTATTTTATTTAAGGACAAAATTGTTCTTCGATTGCAATAAGAAACATATGTTTAATGTACCGCAATATTTTTTTTTGTTAAAATAAAGCCAATAATGTAATTTTTTGTGGTCCCCTTTATTTAGAAAAGTATCAAAAAGTATCAAAATAAATGTAGGTACGGGTACCAAAATATTGGTATCCTATTGTAATGTGAATCTTACAATAAATCACAATTATATTCTTTAACTTTAAGTTTATCTTTAACTTTTTGCACTGCTCTACAGAATCCATGCAATGGAATTGATCAACTGGTTTCTCAACAAAATTGGCATGATCTTCCCGACGAGAAGCTTGGGTTCGGGGAAACCTGCCTGTCCTAATGGAAAGTTTGTTGCTAGACACACGGTGGACTCTTGGGAGAAGGGGAGTGTTGATTGGAGGAAGCATTGCCCTGTAAGCTGTTCAAGGTACCCCAATGCTGCCACAAATGATTACAGGTTGGGGCAGAGCTGTGGGCACTTAGACTTTTGTGGTCTAAATCACAAACTGGATAACATCTTAGAAAAGCTGTCTGCTTCGCAAAGAGAAGTATGGTGGATTTACGGAACAGAGATAGATTACATTAAACTGTTTTAATTTGTTTTTGCTCGCTCAAACACAAACATTCTATTCTGGATTGTTTTCCCTGGCTGGAAGGACGTGGCAAGGTCGGTGCTTCAAGACCCCCCCCTCAAAAAAAAAAATTACTTCCCCGTCTTTAACGGACACACACCTGTTGGTTGCGGACTTTTGTTGGCTGTGTTATTGCTATAACACTCTGCGAGCACCAAGGTCGAGGAACAAAGGCGACTCTTCGGGCTTACACACACACACAAGCCAAATACAGCCACGGAAAATAGACGCTGCACTCACAAGTGCCCCGACCACCACATCCCACACCTTTGTTGCTTCACCGTCTAAAGGTATGATGGACAACAAAGCAGTGCCCCTGTTGGCAGCAGCTTCGGGCCGAATGCATGCCCCTTTCCCCCCCTCGTTGCAAGCACTGAGTTGTGTGTCGTAATATGTGCTTTACTCCAGGCTTCATACTTCATACTTAAAATTCTGTTTTGCACTGCTGATTTTGCACAGGAAGGCTAAAAACTGAATTCTCTCCTATTCTATTGTTGACTGTACTTGAATGTACATTAGACCTTATTTATATTATTCTGAACCGGAAGGCTAAATGCTGACTGAATAAACTCTATCCTATTCCATTTTGACTGTACTTGAATCAGAGTGTATAATGCATATATTAAACTAGAAAATAGTCATTGCTTATATAATTCATACTTAAAATGCTGCTTTGCATCAGGGGTGTGGTTGGGGGCGTGGTTAAGAGGGGAGGAGTATATTTACAGCTAGAATTCACCAAGTCAAGTATTTCATATATATATATATATATATATATATATATATATATATATATGTAAGATATACTTGACTTTCAGTGAATTATATATATAGATATATATATATACATATATATATATATATATATATATATATATATATATATATATATATATATATATATATATATCTATATCTATATATATATATATATATGAGAAATACTTGAATTTCAGCATTCATTTATTTACACATATACACACACATAACACTCATCTACTCATTGTTGAGTTAAGGGTTGAATTGTCCATCCTTGTTCTATTCTCTGTCGCTATTTTTCTAACCATGCTGAACACCCTCTCTGATGATGCATTCTGCTTCGTCTCCTTGTTGTGTGCGCAGTTGTGCACTGCACTCTCTAAAAGCCCTAGATGTTATTGTCACATATGCATGTGCAGTAGATGGCAGTATTGTCCTGTTTAAGAGTGTCACAACATTGCTGTTTACGGCAGACAAACTGCTTTACGGTAGACGAAAACATGACTGCTGTTGTTGTGCGTTGTTGCCGCGCTGGGAGGACGTTAATGAAACTGCCTGAACAATAAACCCACATAAGAAACCAAGAACTCGCCCTCCATCATTCTACAGTTATAACGTGATTGGGCAGGCACGCTGTTTATATTGTGGGAAAGCGGACGTGAAAACAGGCTGTTGACACGTCGCTCAGGTCCGCCTGAATTTCGGGAGATTTTCGGGAGAAAATTTGTCCCGGGAGGTTTTCGGGAGAGGCACTGCTGAATTTCGGGAGTTTCCCGGAAAATCCGTGAGGGTTGGCAAGTATGGTGTACGCTATTCCATATCTTACTTTTTTACTCTCCTTTATATGTGAATACCTATGTGTTTATTGTTTATTGTGAGCGACCTGTGGTGCTGAATTTCCCCCAGGGATCAATAAAGTACTTTCTATTCTATTCTATCTATTTTTTCCTCGTCTAAAACTGAACCAAGCAAAGCAAAAAATAAAGACAACTGAAAAGACTATAAAATCAAACAACCTTAATTCTTTGCATGAAAGTGTGTTTTTAATAGTTTAATTTTTTGCTTTGAAGAAAAAGAGAAATGAAAGCACCACCAGCAGACAGATGTTGTTGTTGTTGTACAAACTTGCAGCCCCATTATTAAAGAACATTCCATCCAGCTTGTTTATCATGTGCAAGGGTGTTGCATACCACACCATATCCCAGCGGTGAATGCGAGGTGAGGTATTTCCTGGACAGATCCCTGAATCCAACCTCTAAATTGTTAACAACCGACCATGTCAAAATACAGTTGAGTTGTAACAAAGTTGTGATTCCCGATTCACTTCAGACTTTCCGTTATTCCATCAACTTTCAGTCTACTCACAGAACATTCAGTCAATTGAGAGTCGACAGTTGAGTTTGTTTCAGGAGATGTTTCGCCTCTCATCCGTGGAGGCTGCGTCAGTTCATGCTCATAGATTTAGGCCAGGGGTCGGCAACCCAAAATGTTGAAAGAGCCATATTGGACCAAAAATACTATCAGAATGACTATGTGTCGCAGGCTGACACAACTCTTTATTAACAGAAATGATGAAATTATTATTTATTCTACACCAGTCCTCAAACTTTTTGACTTGGGGGCCGCATTGGGTTAAAAAAAATCTGTCCGGGGGCCGGGCTGTGTATATATAAATATATATATATATATATATATATATATATATATATATATATATATATATATATATATATATATATATATGTACCATACTTTTCGGACTATAAGTGGCAGTTTTGGCCGGGGATGCGACTTATACTCAGGAGCGACTTATGTGTGAAATTATTAACACATTATCGTAAAATATCAAATAATATTATTTAGCTCATTCACGTAAGAGACTAGACGTATAAGATTTCATGGGATTTAGCGATTAGGAGTGACAGATTGTTTGGTAAACGTATAGCATGTTCTATATGTTATAGTTATTTGAATGACTCTTACCATAATATGTTACGTTAACATACCAGGCACGTTCTCAGTTGGTTATTTATGCCTCATATAATGTACACTTTTTCAGCCTGTTGTTCACTATTCTTTATTTATTTTAAATTGCCTTTCAGATGTCTATTCTTTCTGTTGGGTTTTATCAGAAAAATTTCCCCCAAAAATGCGACTTATACTCCAGTGCGACTTATATACGTTTTTTTCCTTCTTTATTATGCATTTTCGGCCAGTGCGACTTATATTTCGGAGCGACTTATAGTCCGAAAAATACGGTACTGTATATATATATATATATATATATATATATATATATATATATATATATATATATACATATATATAAAAATATAAATATATATATATATTTATATACAGTACCGTATTTTTCGGAGTATAAGTCGCTCCGGAGTATAAGTCCGTATATATGTGTATATATATATATGTATATATATATATATATATATATATATATATATATATATATATATATATATATATATATATATATATATATATATATATATATATACACATTAGGTCAAGCCTGTTTCGCAAGTTTCCCTGCTCTTCAGGGCATTTTGTAATATCTTTTTAAGATAATAAAATCCCCTGGACAGCAGGGAAACCTGCGAAACAGGCTTGTAGGGATGAAATAGCCTCTGTGTATTTTCCTGACCTAACATATATTCCGCTCTACCCCGGTATTAAGCACTGTTTAATGTATAAACCACAGAAACCTAGACTATATATATATATATATATATATATATATATATATATATATATATATATATATATATATATATATATTCCCAGATGTCACATCATTGATGGGAAAATGCCTTTTTAGACAATATGATTTTTTTATGTTAATGTGAACAGTGCAATTCCAAATTTTTCATATCAGACCCAGGCCTCTTACATATGTCTAAGAGGCCTGGGTCTGATATGAAAAATTTGGAATCAGATATATATGCTTTGCGTCGGATATATCTGCTATGCGTCCTCAGTGTGAACGCTATCGTGCTTAAGTTGCAGTTATCTGACCAGGATGTCATGAAAAAACGATAATAATCATAATTATTCGCCAAAATAGACTGTTATAAAGTAAATAGTTGACAACGGAGCAGAAAAATAATTGTTCTAGGAACTCACGTGAAAGTTCCACCACAGAAAGAACGCGCCACAGCCAGCTTCATCATAAAGCGGTTTTGTAACTCAGAGCAAAACCCTGGAAATATGGAGGCCAGTCATCCAGACATGCCTATGTGTCTCCTACATGTACAGACGCTTGTGGAAATCAGGTTGAGTAATCGACAATGATAGTCTGTAATGCATTCACTTTTTTCCATAGTACTCCCTCGTCCATGGGAGCCCGCATTCTCGTTGTCTCCCTTCGACAAATGGACAACGTTTTTTGCTAAGTAGAATCACAGCTGATCTGGACATTCGAAAATTCTCTTGCCGTTCCTGTGGCACAACACACTCGTCGACAAACATATCCCACCAGGCTGCCGTTCTTCCAGGGCTTATCCAAAACCGTCGCTCAACATTGCTATGTTGCCGTCTGAGATGTGTTGTATCCCAAATAGCTGCAATCGCGCGTTTCCTTCATGTGTGATTTCCAAAAGCGTCTGTGAAGAAACTGGCTGTGGCATGTTCTTTCTGACGCCACTTCCTGTGTGGGGCGCGGTCTTTCTGGCGTCACATCCTCTCTGAACTTAGTTTGTAAACGATCGGTGAGTCCGTACAAAGATAAGATTCAAGAAATAGTCGGCGCACTTACCCGTGTAAAAAATTATCCAAGGAGGGGAACCCTAAAACGATGGTTTAGTGTGACTGAAACGGGGCTTAGGCTAAATAATTACTTGTTTAAGGACTTATCCGGCTTAATGTAGACAGGATCTGAGACCGACCAGAGTTCACACATTGTAATCACTGCAGTGCGTGCGACGTCAAGACGTCATGTCAGCATACAGGTTGCATTCACATTAGAATTCCTTTTTATTTTGGTAATAAAAAGATCGGATTTGAAAAAAAAAAATCTGCATTGGATTGGTCGGATCTAGTCTATTTAGTGTACAATTTTCAAATACTGTATCTATCAAACTGGAAAGGTGGTAACAAAGTTCACCCAATACTTTTGTATAGTACCGCATATATGGATGCTAGAATCCTACGAAGATTGAATAATCTAAATTTTTTCCTTGAAATTTCTTTACATCCATTTCATTCATTCACCTATTTAATCATCATATATTAAAGGCCTACTGAAATGCGATTTTCTTATTTAAACGGGGATAGCAGGTCCATTCTATGTGTCATACTTGATCATTTCGCGATATTGCCATATTTCTGCTGAAAGGATTTAGTAGAGAACATCGACGATAAAGTTCACAACTTTTGGTCGCTGATAAAAAAGCCTTGCCTGTACCGGAAGTAGCGGACGAGTAGCGTGACGTCACAGGTTGTGGAGCTCCTCACATCTGCACATTGTTTACAATCATGACCACCAGCAGCGAGAGCAATTCGGACCGACAAAGCGACGATTTCCCCATTAATTTGAGCGAGGATGAAAGATTCGTGGATGAGGAAAGTGAGAGTGAAGGACTAGAGGGCAGTGGGAGCGATTCAGATAGGGAAGATGCTGTGAGAGGCGGGTGGGACCTGATATTCAGCTGGAAATGACTAAAACAGTAAATAAACACAAGACATATATACTCTATTAGCCACAACACAACCAGGCTTATATTTAATATGCCACAAATTAATCCCGCATAACAAACACCTCCCCCCTCCCGTTCATATAACCCGCCAATACAAATCAAACACTCGCACAACACACTCAATCCCACAGCCCAAAGTACCGTTCACCTCCCTAAATTTCATACAGCACATATATTTCCCCAAAGTCCCCAAAGTTACGTACATGACATGCACATAGCGGCACACACGTACGGGCAAGCGATCAAATGTTTGGAAGCCGCAGCTGCATGCGTACTCACGGTACCGCGTCTGCGCATCCAACTCAAAGTCCTCCTGGTAAGAGTCTCTGTTGTCCCAGTTCTCCACAGGCCAATGGTAAAGCTTGACTGTCATCTTTCGGGAATGTAAACAATGAAACACCGGCTGTGTTTGTGTTGCTGCTGTCGGCCGCAATACACCGCTTCCCACCTACAGCTTTCTTCTTTGCTGTCTCCATTGTTCATTGAACAAATTGCAAAAGATTCGCCAACACAGATGTCCAGAATACTGTGGAATTTTGCGATGAAAACAGACGACTTAATAGCTGGCCACCATGCTGTCCCAAAATGTCCTCTACAATCCGTGACGTCACACGCTGACGTCATCATACCGAGACGTTTTCAGCAGGATATTTCGCGTGAAATTTAAAATTGCACTTTAGTAAGCTAACCCGGCCGTATTGGCATGTGTTGCAATGTTACGATTTCATCATTGATATATAAACTATCAGACTGCGTGGTCGGTAGTAGTGGGTTTCAGTAGGCCTTTAAGGGATTATTCATCTGTAGATAGAGATACAACCTTATCACAAATGCATTCTCCTCTGCCTTCTACTCCGGAAGTAAGAAACGAGAGTTTTCGTCCTTCCTCCCAATTACTTGTTCTCTGGCCTATTTCACTGGCACAATAGTCTTAAGGCAAAAACAGAGGCAGCATAGGAAATCAGAACTAAATCAGGATTAGACTAAAGCATAGTGATCTTCAACCTTAGGGGGCCGTCTTGCAATTAGTGTGGCAGCTGCATGGTTCAGTGTGGCCGCTGAAACCACTCCTGCGGTAAACCTCCGAGGACTTGTAAGAAACACGCAAAGTCCCCGTGGTCAAAGCTTCATTATCCATCTGGAAAAATTCCAATTATTGTCCGTGACCATTGCTTAGAGAGGATTTACCTGTGAATGTCTTCAAAGTGCAAAGTTACTAAGACTTTCTTTAAATCAGCTGGTAAAAGAGCTAACAAATGAGTTCAAGTATAGCTTAATTAGTCATTGTGGATTGATCTTTGTCATGGGTACAGACTGTAGATAAGAGGTTTCAGCCAAACGGTTTCAAACGCCACGAGGCTTCAACAAGTGTTCTTGAGTGTATCCGGGGTTAACCAATCTAGTGAAAATACCAGACTTCTGACCCCAGAGTTTGTAAATTCTCCTAACCACACATGTGCTGCTGGATATCAGCTGCAGAAATGCGGGCCTTGCCATGTGTTAAGTCCCTTTTAAAGTAATTAAAAGGGCCCCAGTGTGCCAATGACACATGGCCCAAAATATCTCCGGCGATTCCAGGAAAGGAAAGAACACGGTGGACAGACGGAGGGAAGACTGTTGACTACGTCTTTCATTTGTTACATCTTTGCTGATGGAGCAGGGAGTGTTTCCAAGGACCTCTGCAGCTGAACACATGTTTTCCATTAAAGTTCATTTTCGAGCATTTCTGCAGGACTTGTGGCTTCACAGTCCGCCGGAGAAAGAGGATTACGCCTTCCTGAAATTGATTTATTTCCGCGCCCCGACTGTTGATCAGTTACTGTATAATTGGCCATCAAAGTTGTCACACGGAAGGAGAGGAAATTTACTTGCCACAAAAAAGGAGTTGTTTTTTTAAGGGTCTTTTTCTAAGAACGATTCGGAGTCAGTGGTTTAGGGCAGGGGTCGGCAACCCAAAACGTCGAAAGAGCCACATCGGACCAAAAATACAAAAAACGAATCTGTCTGCCGTGTATAAGTCTTATAATGAAGGCAATGTCTGTATTAGTTATATTAGACTACTATCAAAATGACTGTGTGTCGCAGGCTGAAGAAAATATGGCTTTTGATCTTTGCGCCTAGAACAATCCGGATGGTTCTTTTCCTCTTTGGTCCAGTTTCCAAGCAGAACGGCGGAGTTTCTGGGTCTTGTTGATAAATGGCTTTGGCTTTGCTTTGTAGATTTTTAGCTTGCACTTACAGATGTAGCGACACATTTTAGTTACTGACAGTGGTTTTCTGAAGTGTTCCTGAGCCCATGTGGTGATATCCTTTACACACTGATGTCACTTTTTGATGCAGTACCGCCTGAGGGATCGAAGGTCACGGGCATTAAATGTTGGTTTTGAGCCTTGCTGCTTACGTGCAGTGATTTCTCCAGATTCTCTGAACCTTTTGAAGATATTACATACCTTAGATCAGGGGTCCCCAAACTTTTGACTTGGGGGGCCGCATTGGGTTAAAACATTTTGGCCAGGGCCGGGTTGTGTGTGTGTGTATATATATATATATATATATATATATATATATATATTAGTCAAGGTTTGTTTCAGGGAAACAATTGATTATGTATATAAAATCCCCTGACGAGCATGGAAACCTGCAAAACAGGCTTGTCGGGATGACATAGCCTCTGTGTTTTTTCCTGACCTAACGTATATATTTATATATATATATATATATATATATATACATATATATATATATATATCTATCTATATATATATATATATATACTGTATATATATACTGTATATATATACAGGGGCGCCGAAAAGGGGGAGTAAAGGAGACGAACTCTAGGGGCCCATGATGGAGGGGGGCCCAGAGAGGCCCCTAATGATGATGAAATTATAATACAGAAAAAATAATGACACTGTGTTGGGGGCCCTGTAAAGATTCTTTTCATGGGGCCCAAAATCCCTAGCGGCACCCCTGTATATATATATACTGTATATGTATATATATATATATATATATATATATTTCTCGCGCACTAATTGACTAAAAATATATATGATTTGCCTGAGCCGGGAGGAGACACAGAGAGTAACAAGCGGTAGAAAATGGATTAAAAAGGACAGATAAAAAAAAAAAAAATGTTATTAAAAAAAATATTTTATTTTATTTTATTTTTTTAAATTGGGAGTTCCTGTGGGCCGGATTTTGGACGCTGGCGGGCCTTATGCGGCCCGCGGGCCATAGTTTGGCGACCCCTGCCTTAGATGGTGAAATCCCTAAATTTCTTGCAACAGCTGGCTGATGAATGTTCTTTCCTAAACAATTTGCTCACGCATTTGTTCACAAAGTGGTGACCCTCGCCCCATCCTTGTTTGTGAATGACTGAGCATTTCATAGAAGCTGCTTTTATACCCAATCATGGCACCCACCTGTTCCCAATTAGCCTGTTTACCTGCGGGATGTTCCAAATAAATGTCTGATGAGCATTCCTCAACTTTCTCAGTCTTTTTTGCCACTTGTGCCAGCTTTTTTGAAACGTGTTGAAGGCATCAAATTCCAAATGAGCTAATATTTGCAAAAAATACAAACGTTTTCCAGTTCGAACGTTAATTACCTTGTCGTTGTAGTCTATTCAATTGAATATAAGTCATACTTGCCAACCCTCCCGAATTTTCCGGGAGACTCCCGAAATTCAGTGCCTCTCCCGAAAACCTCCCGGGACAAATATTCTCCCGAAAATCTCCCGATTTTCAGCCGGAGCTGGAGGCCACGCCCCCCCCCAGCTCCATGCGGACCTGAGTGAGGACAGCCTTTTTTCACGAAGGGAGGACAACTGGGTGACAAGAAATAAATCATCCAGACTCGAGATCAATTGTATTATGTTTATCTTACCTACAAATAAATATATTTATTAAAAAAAAACTAAATAAATTGTTACTTTATTTTGCTAAAAACATCAAAATTAATTGTATTTTTTCTGACTCATTATTACATCCAGGCATTAAAATTATACATTAAAATAAACATATTTGAAATAATTAATTCTAAATTATCCTAATAATTCATTTAAAATGACCATATTTAATTATTAAAATAATTGCTTGTTTATCAACAACTTTAGCATTTTATTCATTACATTTTGAAGCTCTCAGAAGCCAAGTTATGTTATATTCCTTAATATTTATTTATGCAAGTTTGAAGTATCAATTATCTAAACACAGTTTTGTTTGCATATTTTCAGGATATATATATATATATATATATATATATATATATATATATATATATATATATATGAAATACTTAACTTGGTGAATTCTAGCTGTCAATATACTCCTCCCCTCTTAACCACGCCCTCAACCACGCCCTGCCCCACCCCTGACTACGCCCCCACCCCCTACCTCCCGAAATCGGAGGTCTCAAGGTTGGCAAGTATGATATAAGTGGGAATAGATTTGCAAATTATTGTATTCTGTTTTTATTTACGTTTTGCACAACGTGCCAACTTCACCGGTTTTGGGTTTTGTATTAACAATATCACTAATACTTGGTTAATATTCAAACCACAACATGTAAATGGAGTGTTGTTGGTGGTTTTTAAATGGTTCATATATCGGATTTTATGGGCGAAATAGAGGATCTCGCTTTTATTTACAACTTAGAATGCATTTAAAAAAAAAAATCCATCCGTCGTCATGTCTTTCATAATGATTGTGAACGATAGACTAATTCCAAAAAAAAAAAAAAGAAGTGCGGTTGCCCTTTAAAAAAACCCACCCCAGCCTCCCTTTGAAAGGCTTTGACAAATGGGAAAAAAAAGTTGTTTATTTTTTGTCACTTGTCGGCTTTAAGGACGCATCAGTGTGGAAAGCATATAATTTAGATTATTTCTCGGTGGCTCTTATGTGGTCAGAATGAGCAATTCGTCCTTTGAGAAATTACCAGCGAGAGCGACTTTCAACTCCTTCCAGGACTCGTAAATGTATCGACAGCGAACGATAATCAGTATAATCCGTCACAATTATCAGACGTGAGTCTCTTTGCCCCCCTTTTTCTTTAGTCCGATACAGGAGCCGCTCCAGTCTGTGATGATCTGTGACATTGACGTGAGACCCTCGCAAAATTAAACTGCAGGCGTTCTCTTACACGGATTCTCAATCATTTCCAACATCTGGAACAACTGTGCGATGCATAAACAACGCGCCGGGCCGGGAGTCGGGAGGGGGGCGGGGGGGAGGGAGGGAGGGGGGCATCATCACAGGAAACTCAAAGGAGAAGGAAGCAGCGAGAGAATGAGTTGAAAGCGGAATGTAAACAGGACTGACAGATGGACCCAAGGAAGTCTTCTCCAAAGCCGCGTGACCTCTGCTAACAGGCCCAGATAACCAGGGAATGGGATTCTGCTCTGGGGGGAGAAAATTCCTCTGCTCCGGCTGTGTCCTTACAGTGTATCAAAGTCACATCGGAGACGTCTTCTCTTTGTTTTCCTGGCTGACGTCGCGACCCATCGCCTCGTGGGCTGCTGGGCCCGCTCGTGATGTGCGAGCTATCTTCAAACGAAGAATTTATTTTTTGCGGAGCCAGTTTCAAAGCGCGATTCCTCGCAAAAAAGGGGAAGCACCGGGGGACTTGAGTCAGAGTGCTGGGTAAAGTAAAGAGACATTTGAACCTTTTGCCAAGTTGGAACTCACGGATGAATTATAATTATATTGTAATGGAAAACAGCAAACTTTAAAAAAAAACAACGCTCACTTAGGGGAGCCGATCCTTTTTTGGAAAATGTTATGAATGCTTCAACAAAAAAAACATATATATATATATATATATATATATATATATATATATATATATATATATATATATATATATATATATATATATATAATAAATACTTGAATTTCAATGTTCATTTATTTACACATATACACACACATAACACTCATCTACTCATTGTTGAGTTAAGGGTTGAATTGTCCATCCTTGTTCTATTCTCTGTCACTATTTTTCGAACCATGCTGAACACCCTCTCTGATGATGCATTGCTGTGTGGCACGCACAAAAGTGCTTTCATCAAATGCACTAGATGGCAGTATTGTCCTGTTTAAGAGTGTCACAACATTGCTGTTTACGGCAGACAAACTGCTTTACGGTAGACAAAAACGTGACTGCTGTTGTTGTGTGTTGTTACCGCGCTGGAAGGACGATAAGGAAACTGCTTAACAATAAACCCACATAAGAAACCAAGAACTCGCCCTCCATCATTCTACAGTTATAACGTGATTGGGCAGGTACGCTGTTTATATTGTGGGTTAGCGACTCAGGTCCGCATGGACTCGGACCTGAGTCCGCCTGAATTTTCGGGAGAAAATTTGTCCCGGGAGGTTTTCGGGAGAGGCGCTGAATTTCGGGAGTCTCCTGGAAAATCCGGGAGGGTTGGCAAGTATGTTGTAATGGAAAACAGCAAACTTAAAAAAAAACAACGCACACTTAGGGGATTCGATCCTTTATTGGAAAATGTTATGAAGGCTTCAACAAAAAAAACCCAGCAAAGGCAAACTTGCTAACCATGAATATAAAGGTACATTCAATTATGATTCGTCTTCTGATGACATATTTGCAGATTATTACCATATTTTTGGGATATAAGGCGCACGTAAAATCCTTTAATTTTCTCAAAAATCAACAGTCCGCCTCATAATTGTTTGATTACTAAATTTATTAATACAACTCAGGAGAGTTTTCTTGCGGTAGCAACCGTACGTGACACAAATTCGCCTCGTGGGCTGCTGGGCCCGCTCGTGATGTGCAAGCCATGTTCAAACGGAGAATTAGTTTTTTTGCTGGGTGACGAGACACTTGAACCTTTTGCCAAGTTGGAACTCACAGACGGATTATAATTATATTGTAATGGAAAACAGCAAACTTTAAAAAAACAACGCTCACGTAGGGGAGCCGATCCATTTTTTGGAAAATGTTATGAATGCTTCAACAAAAAAAAACAAAAAAAAAAAAAAAAAAAAAATATATATATATATATATATATATATATATATATATATATATATATATATATATATATAAGAAATACTTGACTTTCAGTGAATTCTAGCTATAAATGTATATTTATTTTATTATATATATTTATATATACTTGTGTATATATATATATATATATATATATATATATATATATATATATATAAAATAAATACTTGAATTTCAGTGTTCATTTATTTACACATATACACACACATAACACTCATCTACTCATTGTTGAGTTAAGGGTTGAATTGTCCATCCTTGTTCTATTCTCTGTCACTATTTTTCGAACCATGCTGAACACCCTCTCTGATGATGCATTGCTGTGTGGCACGCACAAAAGTGCTTTCATCAAATGCACTAGATGGCAGTATTGTCCTGTTTAAGAGTGTCACAACATTGCTGTTTACGGCAGACGAACTGCTTTACGGTAGACAAAAACGTGACTGCTGTTGTTGTGTGTTGTTACCGCGCTGGGAGGACGTTAATGAAACTGCTTAACAATAAACCCACATAAGAAACCAAGAACTCGCCCTCCATCATTCTACAGTTATAACGTGAATGGGCAGGTATGCTGGTTATATTGTGGGTTAGCGACTCAGGTCCGCATGGACTCAGACCTGAGTCCGCCTGAATTTCGGGAGATTTTCGGGAGAAAATTTGTCCCGGGAGGTTTTCGGGAGAGGCGCTGAATTTCGGGAGTCTCCCGGAAAATCCGGGAGGGTTGGCAAGTATGTTGTAATGGAAAACAGCAAACTTCAAAAAAACAACGCACACTTAGGGGAGCCGATCCTTCATTGGAAAATGTTATGAAGGCTTCAACAAAAAAAAACCAGCAAAGGCGAACTTGCTAACCATGAATATAAAGGTACATTCAATTATGATTCGTCTTCTGATGACATATTTGCAGATTATTACCATATTTTTGGGCTATAAGGCGCACATAAAATCCTTTAATTTTCTCAAAAATCAACAGTCCGCCTCATAATTGTTTGATTACTAAATTTATTAATACAACTCAGGAGAGTTTCTTGCGGTAGCAACCGTACGTGACACAAATTCGCCTCGTGGGCTGCTGGGCCCGCTCGTGATGTGCGAGCCATGATCAAACGGAGAATTTTTTTTTTTGCTGGGTGAAGAGACATTTGAACCTTTTGCCAAGTTGGAACTCACGGACGGATAATAATTATATTGTAATGGAAAACAGCAAACTTTAAAAAAACAACGCACACTTAGGGGAGCCGATCCTTTTTTGGAAAATGTTATGAATGCTTCAACAAAAAAAACATATATATATATATATATATATATATATATATATATATATATATATATATATATATATATAATAAATACTTGAATTTCAATGTTCATTTATTTACACATATACACACACATAACACTCATCTACTCATTGTTGAGTTAAGGGTTGAATTGTCCATCCTTGTTCTATTCTCTGTCACTATTTTTCGAACCATGCTGAACACCCTCTCTGATGATGCATTGCTGTGTGGCACGCACAAAAGTGCTTTCATCAAATGCACTAGATGGCAGTATTGTCCTGTTTAAGAGTGTCACAACATTGCTGTGTACGGCAGACGAACTGCTTTACGGTAGACAAAAACGTGACTGCTGTTGTTGTGTGTTGTTACCGCGCTGGGAGGACGTTAATGAAACTGCTTAACAATAAACCCACATAAGAAACCAAGAACTCGCCCTCCATCATTCTACAGTTATAACGTGATTGGGCAGGTACGCTGTTTATATTGTGGGTTAGCGACTCAGGTCCGCATGGACCTGAGTCCGCCTGAATTTCGGGAGATTTTCGGGAGAAAATTTGTCCCGGGAGGTTTTCGGGAGAGGCGCTGAATTTCGGGAGTCTCCCGGAAAATCCGGGAGGGTTGGCAAGTATGTTGTAATGGAAAACAGCAAACTTAAAAAAAACAACGTACACTTAGGGGAGCCGATCCTTTTTTGGAAAATGTTATGAAGGCTTCAACAAAAAAACCCCAGCAAAGGCGAACTTGCTAACCATGAATATAAAGGTACATTCAATTATGATTCGTCTTCTGATGACATATTTGCAGATTATTACCATATTTTTGGGCTATAAGGCGCACATAAAATCCTTTAATTTTCTCAAAAATCAACAGTCCGCCTCATAATTGTTTGATTACTAAATTTATTAATACAACTCAGGAGAGTTTTCTTGCGGTAGCAACCGTACGTGACACAAATTCGCCTCGTGGGCTGCTGGGCCCGCTCGTGATGTGCGAGCCATGTTCAAACGGAGAGTTTGTTTTTGTGCTGGGTGAAGACACATTTGAACCTTTTGCCAAGTTGGAACTCATGGACGGATTATAATTATATTGTAATGGAAAACAGCAAACTTTAAAAAAACAATACACACTTAGGGGAGCCGATCCATTTTTGGAAAATGTAATGAATGCTTCAACAAAAAACCCCAGCAAAGGCGAACTTGCTAACCATGAATTTAAAGGTACATTCAATTATGATTCGTCTTCTGATTGTCATGACGAAGGGGGTTTTCGCAGTTTGCTGCGAAGTTCCTTCTCCCGAGATGCAAACCGACTTTTCCGGACAAGGGTAGCATTTAGGAACATATTTGATAATTAATAAATCCTACACAGCAGAAATGACAGAAACCAAAACAAAAGGAAAGCGTGCCGTTCACACGAGAAGCTAAGGCAAAAAACCGAGGGCATGAAACATGAAACTATGGACATGAAAACCTCACTAAACTATGGCATGAAACAAATAAAATTAAAGGGGAACATTATCACAATTTCAGAAGGGTTAAAACCATTAAAAATCAGTTCCCAATGGCTTATTTGATTTTTCGAAGTTTTTTTCAAAATTTTACCCATCACGCAATATCCCTAAAAAAAGCTTCAAAGTGCCTGATTTTAACCATCGTTATAAACACCCGTCCATTTTCCTGTGACGTCACATAGTGATGCCAACACAAACAAACAAGCTATAGCGACATTAGCTCGGATTCAGACTCGGATTTCAGCGGCTTAAGCGATTCCACAGATTACGCATGTATTGAAACGGATGGTTGTAGTGTGGAGGCAGGTAGCGAAAACGAAATTGAAGAAGGAACTGAAGCTATTGAGCCACATCGGTTTGAACCGTATGCAAGCGAAACCGACGAAAACGACACGACAGCCAGCGACACGGGAGAAAGCGAGGACGAATTCGGCGATCGCCTTCTAACCAACGATTGGTATGTGTTTGTTTGGCATTAAAGGAAACTAACAACTATGAACTAGGTTTACAGCATATGAAATACATTTGGCAACAACATGCACTTTGAGAGTGCAGACAGCCCAATTTTCATCAATTAATATATTCTGTAGATATACCCTCATCCGCGCTCTTTTCCTGAAAGCTGATCTGTCCAGTTTTGGAGTTGATGTCAGCAGGCCAGGGAAGCTAGGGTCGATAGGGGGTTTAGCTCGCTCGTCTGCGGGAACAAACTGCCGCCATTGCTTGCCGTGCTAGCGAGGGCCTTTGTCCCTGAATTGCTCACACACTCCGGCAGATTCAATGGGGGTCTGGCGGCAGATTTCTTTGACTTTATCGTTGGAAATGCATCTGCTTTGAGTGTCGCAGGATATCCACACATTCTTGCCATCTCTGTCGTAGCATAGCTTTCGTCGGTAAAGTGTGCGGAACAAACGTCCAATTTCTTGCCACTTTCGCATCTTTGGGCCACTGGTGCAACTTGAATCCGTCCCTGTTCGTGTTGTTACACCCTCCGACAACACACCGACGAGGCATGATGTCTCCAAGGTACGGAAAACAGTCGAAAAAACGGAAAATAACAGAGCTGATTTGACTCGGTGTTTGAGAAAATGGCGGATTGCTTCCCGATGTGACGCCACGTTGTGACGTCATCGCTCCGAGAGCGAATATTAGAAAGGCGTTTAATTCGCCAAAATTCACCCAGTTAGAGTTCGGAAATCGGTTAAAAAAATATATGGTCTTTTTTCTGCAACATCAAGGTATATATTGACGCTTACATAGGTCTGGTGATAATGTTCCCCTTTAATGATAACACTCCATGATATGACTACCTTAAAATATTGAACAAAAGTCAAAATGCTGGCTCAAGGCTGACATGTTTGGAATGGATGAGGCAAATAAAACTTGAGGCAAGAGACAAAACGGCATACTGAAAAGGAGTCTCTACATTATTAGTGGACCTTCTCCTCTTATCAGTGCCAGGAATTTGAGACGGATCAACACTCGCTTATTGGCGTGCATCTTATCAGTGAGCGGCTCGATATCCAAAGTAAGGCACCCAAGGCACAACAAGTCCTGCAGTCTGAACGCTGGGAATAACGAACCCTGGAAAGTACGGCGCCGTCCGTCCTGTCTAATGAGACTGAGATGCTTACACGGCTGGTCTTATCAGATGTATCGAACCAAACTTTCTGCTAAATCCCTTTTAAAGGGTTTGCAGCACATAGACTATTTAATTTTTAATTTTTATGGGGGTTCAGGGTGAAGCTTTAGTAAAAAGCTCAAACTATGTTTCTTGGAGCTTTAATAGCCGGTATGAAAACAGTTAGCATGTGCAAAGGATACCATAGGGTTCTCAGTACTAAAATCTATATGGCATGATACAAAACCCAAAACCAGTGAAGTTGGCACGTTGTGTAAATTGTAAATAAAAACAGAATACAATGATTTGCAAATGCTTTTCAAAAGACAATATATTTCATGTTCGAACTGAGAAACTTAATTTTTTTTTGTACAAATAATCATTAACTTAAAAAAAATTAACAAAAAAATTGGCACAGGGGCAGTTTTACCACTGTGTTACATGGCCTTTCCTTTTAACAACACTCAGTAAACGTTTGGGAACTAAAGAGACCAATTTTTAAAGCTTTTCCCATTCTTGCTTGATGTACAGCTTAAGTTGTTCAACAGTCCGGGGGTATTTTGGGCTTCATGATGCGCCACACATTTTCTTTTTTTTTTTTTTTTTCTTTTTTTTTATGTCCTGTCCAGCTTCTCAGGCAAATCATATAGTTGATGTAGATGCCCATGTCGGCTGTTCAGATTTACTTTACAAAAGAGAAGTGTAGGATACTTCTCTTGTTGCCTTATTTGTATTTGACTTTATTAAATGTATTTATATTATCATTTAGTGCAGCCGGGCCGGAGCAGGAGGGGATAGAAAGAGAAAAAAAAAGAAGACAGAGGGGGAAATTGTGGGGACAAGAGGGGGATTAGACAGAGAGACAAAAACAACAACAGCAAACAACAACAACAACAACAACAATAGAGCAACATCAGCAAATATGACATGTACAAATATGATGGTAAAAGTAATAGCTAATAAGCAGTTAGCGAAAAATAAAAAATAATACAGAAATGACAATGAGCATTATTACACTACAAATGGATCAATACAAATACCAATAGAAATAGCGCTATTGATAATGAACAATACCAATAATTTACCTTTATTATCAACAATACAGTTGTTTAAATGCAACAATACATATACGTAATGATAACTTGAGATACGAAAGAATGCAGAAAAATGGAGGGGGAGAAAGAGAAGCAACCTACATTAACCTTGTAGATTGTTATAGTCACAATAGGTTAAGCTTTGTCAGTGTGCCATGTGTTACACCCAGTTTACCCTAGGGCAACAACGTTAATATATGTTTGATGAAACGTGATTATGTGCATGAGTGTAAGTATGCATATGTACTTGTATATGTACAGAATGTGTATATGTGTTTGTACAATGAATGTATATGTACAGAATGTGTATATGTGTTTGTACAGTGAATGTATATGTACAGTATGTGTATGTGTATGTTTGTATATTGAATGTGCGTGTGGATGTACGAACATTAGGTAGGTAAATATGTACTGTATTTGTGTATGTATGTGGGAGCGTAGGTACCTATGTACGTATGTGAGCATATGTGAATTTGCATGTACAATACATTCGACTCCCAGAGTGCGTGGGAGCCAGAGCACGGCCCCATCACCCCCGAGAGCCCAACCCACAAACAGGAGGCGTGGTGCCCAGGGAACCAGGGACCACCGCCCCCACGCAGCCAAGCCGGCCAGCGACAGGAACCCCAGAGCCCGACCCACCGTACCGCCCACAAGGGCCAGCAGCAGGCCGCAGACAGACGCACCCGGCAGAGGACAGGGCACGAGAAAAGCAGGGGACAGCCAGACCCCAAGCCAGCGAGAGACCACACCCCACACGGGCAGAAAGGCGAGACGCCCCGCCCGAGGGACCCAGAGACTCCCCGCAACCGGACGGGAAGACCGCCCCCGCCCCACCGGCAACCGGGCCCCCACGAGCCCACCCCCCACCCCCGGAGAGCGCGGCGAGGCCAGCCCCCGGCCACCCCACCCAAACCGGCCGCCGCAGGACCACCCAGGCACAGGGCCACGGGAACCACCCACCCCACCCGCAGGGACCCCAACGATGGAGATGGAACAACCAGCAACCGCCCCGCCGAGCCCCCCCCTGAGGGAGGGGAAAAATTAAAAAATAATATTAATAAAATATATTAAAAAATAAATAAATAAATAAATTAATTAATTAAAAAAAAAAGAATTAAAAGAAGATCACAGACATGCTGACAAACAAGGTCACTACCCCAGCAACTGGCCGACTCGCAGCACCAAGCTACCACAATAGACGCAGGGACTAGGCCCAACAGGCCCCAACCAAGACGGGCACCCGGAAGGGATGGACAGCGGGACCCAGGAGCTCCAGACACGCAGTTCGGATGCAGTAGCCTGAGGCGTCGACCCCCGTCTGACAGGCAGGCCCAGAGCGTACCCCCAGAAATATACATACATACATACATATATACATACACTTACACACATACACGTATACATACCCACACATACACATATATACATATACATACACATATGTACACATACACATATATAAACATACATACATACACACACATATACATACATATACACAGTTCATCAGCCCCGACAGCCATCACGCGCGCGCGCTGCCACCAGTCACAACATCAGCCACACCCTTGCACCAGACCCAGCAGCCACGGGCGCCCACACCACAAACAAACGGCAGCAGAAACAGCAGCCGCAATAACCCCAGACAGCCAGCACCAGCCAATCAAATCAAAGCGATAAAAAAAAAACTGCGACCAGCAACCACACGCCACCAGGGCCACGGAGACCAGCCGGCGCCAGCCCGCCGGTCAGCCCGAACGCCAACACGCAAACAAGAGACACCAACAACCCCCCCAACCAAAAGGCCCCCCACCCCAACCCAAACCCGCACAAACACACCACCGCCCAAACAACCGAGACACAGCATCCAGACCAGACACGGGGGCTGCGCCGCCACCACACCAAGTCACCAACAGAGACCCCACAGCGCAAGGTCGGGCCACACGGGCACGGACCCCACCCAACAGGAAGTGAGACCCGCGCGACGCCACACACAAATAAATAATAAGATTAAAAAAATAAAAAATAAAAAAATAAAATAAAATAAAAAATACAATTTAAAAAATAAAATAAAATAAAAATAAGTAAATAATAAAAATAAAAATAATAAATACATTAAAAAAAATATATATATATAACAATAATAAATGAATAAATTTCATTTTCAATGGGAGACAGGTCTGGACTACAGGCAGGCCAGTCTAGTAATCGCACTCTTTTACTATGAAGCCACGCTGTTGTAACACGTGGCTTGGCATTGTCGTACTGAAATAAGCAGGGGCGTCCATGATAACGTTGCTTGGATGGCAATGTTGCTCCAAAACCTGTATGTACCTTTCAGCATTAATGTTGCCTTCACATATGTGTAAGTTACCCATACTTGCCAACCTTGAGACCTCCGATTTCGGGAGGTGGGGGGTGGGGGCGTGGTCGGGGGTGGGGCGGGGCGTGATTAGGGGCGTGGTTAAGAGGGGAGGAGTATATTGACAGCTAGAATTCACCAAGTCAAGTATTTCATACATATATATATATATATATATACATCCTGAAAATATGCAAACAAAAATGTGTTTATATAATTGATACTTCAAACTTGCATAAATAAATATTAAGGAATATAACATAACTTGGCTTCTGAGAGTTTCAAAATGTAATGAATAAAATGCTAAAGTTGTTGATAAACAAGCAATTATTTTAATAATTAAATATGGTCATTTTAAATGAATTATTATGATAATTTAAAATCAATTATTTCAAATATGTTTATTTTAATGTATAATTCTATGGCTGGATGTAATAATGAGTCAGGAAAAAACACAAATAAAAATACAATTAATTTTGATGTTTTTAGCAAAATATAGTAAAAATGTATTTATTATTATTTTTTTTTTAAATTAATGAATATATTTATTTTTAGGTAAGATAAACATAGTAATACAATTTATCTCTAGTCTGGATGATTTAGTTCTTGTCACCCTGTTGTCCTCCCGTCATGAAAAAGGCTGTCCTCAGTCAGGTCCGCATGGAGCTGGAGGGGGCGTGGCTTCCAGCTCCGGCTGAAAATCGGGAGATTTCCGAGAGAATATTTGTCCCGGGAGGTTTTCGGGAGAGGCGCTGAATTTTGGGAGTCTCCCGGAAAATTCGGGAGGGTTGGCAAGTATGAAGTTACCCATGCCTTGGGCACTAATACACCCCCATACCATCACAGATGCTGGCTTTTCAACTTTGCACCTATAACAATCCGAATGGCTCTTTTCCTCTTTGTTCCGGAGGACACGACGTCCACAGTTTCCAAAAAAACAATTTGAAATGTGGACTCATCAGACCACATTTACACTTTGCATCAGTCCATCTTAGATGAGCTCGGGCCCAGCTGTGGGTGTTGTTGATAAATGGCTGTGGCTTTGCATATAGTAGAGTTTTAACTTACACTTAAGAACGTAGCGACAAACTGTAGTTACTGACAGTGGTTTTCTGATGGGTTTCTGAGCCATTGTGGTGATATCCTTTACACATTGATGTCGGTCTTTGATGCAGTACCGCCTGAGGGATCAAAGGTCACGGGCATACAATGTTGGTTTTCGGCCTTCCAGTGATTTCTCCAGATTCTCTGAACCTTTTGATGATATTACGGACTGTAGATGGTGAAATCCCTAAATTCCTTGCAATAGCTCGTTGAGAAATGTTGTTCTTAAACTGTTCGACAATTTGTTGACACATTTGTTGACAAAGTGGTGACCCTCGCCCCATCCTTGTTTGTGAATGACTGAGCATTTCACGGTAGCTGCTTTTATACCCAATCATGGCACCCACCTGTTCCCAATTAGCCTGTTCACCTGTGGGATGTTCCAAATAAGTGTTTGATGAGCATTCCTCAACTTTCTCAGTCTTTTTTGCCACTTGTGCCAGCTTTTTGGAAACGTGTTGCAGGCATCAAATTCCAAATGAGCTAATATTTGCAAAAAATAACACAGTTTTCCAGTTCGAACTTTAAGTATCTTGTCTTTGCAGTCTATTCAATTGAATATTTGCAAATCATTGTATTCTGTTTTTATTTACGATTTATACGACGTGGCAACTTCACTGGTTTTGGGTTTTGTAGAATGTGTCATCCACATGCAGTATCACGATATGGCAAAAATAATTAAACTCTCTATAGTTGGTCACAATCCTATGATTTATGTCCTATATTTTCCATATCGTGCAACCTTAGTTCTAAATCAAAGTTATTTAATTTATTTAAAAAAGCACAAAAAATACTAAATAAATGTTTTTGCTGTATAAGTCAGAAGACATTAGAAATCAATAAGAAAATGCATGACAATTAGGACTGTCACTCAGAAATAATAACGAAACGTTCTCCTAAATCTCTGCAAAACTTTTCCAGATATTACATCAGCCTTTTAAAAGTCTGAAGAAGAATTAAAAGTTTCTTTTGTGACACAAAACCACATGGTCTGTCAGGTTAAAACCCATAAAACTCCAGCTATAAAAACTGCTTCAAAATGCACGATGATTGATTTGTTTTCATGATCTTTCTTTGTTGTTTTCTCGCTGTATTGATGTTGTCACCCATGCATAACATGTGATTTATTCCTCGTGAAATCACACTGAGTGCCATAAATGTCACGATAAAGCACCTCATTGATATTTTTCATCCACACTCGGGCTGACAGCAAAGCTGATTAACAAGGTTTTTTAAAATTACTGTGAAAAGATAACTGCACCTAATGCACCACCGAGGCTTAAAACTTGAGATCAAAGCGAAGGTGTTATGATCGCAGGTGCACACTATGATAACTCCATTTAATGACATATTCGTATCATTAGACCAGGAAGGATACACAATTATTACCACTCTCAACATAAAAACTTAAAAATTGTATTGTATACTTAATATTTTATGCATCCTATAGTGAATATTATAGTATTTACCAGTGACGTGCGGTGAGGTTGATGGCTGGTGAGGCACTGACTTCATCACAGTCAGATTTACAAACATATGAACCCTAAAGAGTATCTTATTCACCATTTGATTGGCAGCAGTTAACGGGTTATGTTTAAAAGCTCATACCAGCATTCTTCCCTGCTTGGCACGCAGCATCAAGGGTTGGAATTGGGGGTTAAATCACCAAAAATGATTCCCGGGCGCGGCGCCGCTGCTGCCCACTGCTCCCCTCACCTCCCAGGGGATGAACCAGGGGATGGGTCGAATACAGACGACACATTTCATTACACCTAGTGTGTGTGTGACAATCATTGGTACTTTAACTTAACTTTAACTTTACACATACAAACTGTAGCACACAAAAAAGCACATTTAATAAAAAAAACTTTATTATGGTCTTACTTTTACTTATAAATGAAGTCCATGCGCCGCAACTAAAGCCCTCACTTAAACTTTCCACGTGCAAGATTGAATCTATTTAAAAAAGTGTAACCGAGGGTTTATAAATGTCGCCTATACTGTATGAAACTACAAAATAACAAACACGGAGGCTCCAGTTTACACGAGGACCACTTTATTTACATGCATTCAAAAACTTCCGCTCCACTCCGTGTCATCACTTCCGCTCTTAGCGCCTTCAAAATAAGAGCTCAAGGCATATACTGTATAACAGCGCATAACAGGAACTTAACATCACAAAGAGGAAAGCCCATGATAGGTTACAAAAGTTATTTAATAAGAAGCCAAAAAGTGCAAAAACAATAATGTTTGTGTTGGAGGAGTTGTGAATTAGATACACCTGCACTCTGCAGGTGTACCTAATGTTGTGGCCCTGCAGTCATTCACAACTCCTCCAATACGAACATTATTGTTTTTGCACTTTTTGGCTTCTTATGAAATAACTTTTTTAAATAGATTCAATCTTGCACGTGGAAAGTTTAAGTGTGGGCTTTAGTTGATATAACAATTCTACGGCGGGGGTGCAGGAGGCGGGATTACTGGAGCCCAGTGCGTCTTTTGCAGCCGTTTTATGATCGCTCAGCACAAGAAATACGTTACACACATACAGTTGTTGACAAAATACACTGTACATTATATACCTCAGCTAACTAAACTATGGAAATGTATAATATAATTCATATAGCAATACGGTTTCACTGCACAGCAGGCCAGCAGTTAGCCGAGTCCGCAATCCATGTTGAGGCACTGAGTGACGTGCCTCAACTGGCTGCTGTTCACCGCACCGTCTCTTCTCAGTATTTGAACGGCAAATGTGAAAATTCAGCGATTTTGAATAAAAAAAGTCTAAAACTGGTGAAGTTAAATGGAAAATAACTTTATAGTATAATCACTGGATACATATAACAATTTAATAATTTTTTTTTCTTTTTACATTTATTTTCTTTCCATGATGGCAGGTGAGGCCCCGCGTCACCTGCCTCTAGTGACTGCACGTCACTGGTATTTACACTTTAATAAATTAAGTGGTTCACCGTACAAAGAAACAATCTGCATAAAAATAGCGTCCTGGGGCCTCATATAACAAGTAA
This sequence comes from Nerophis lumbriciformis, assembly GCF_033978685.3. Classification (NCBI taxonomy): domain Eukaryota; kingdom Metazoa; phylum Chordata; class Actinopteri; order Syngnathiformes; family Syngnathidae; genus Nerophis; species Nerophis lumbriciformis. The sequence goes on from NC_084575.2 coordinate 25,650,823, forward strand.
CATAAGTTCAAATCCAGACAACAACATACCAAAGTAAAAAATTCAGATGTTTTAAAGTTTGTGTATGTACAAATCCAAGCCCATTTAGGTTTTTACATCGTAATCAACTTGTAATTGCGATGACATCTGAGTCCACTGAGATGTCTGGCCACGCCCCCTTATAAATATGCACATCATAATGAAAGTACCGCATTTTTCGGAGTATAAGTCGCTCCGGAGTATAAGTCGCACCGGCCGAAAATGCATAATAAAGAAGGAATAAAACATATATAATTCACATTTTTGGGGGAAATTTATTTGATAAAAGCCAACACCAAGAATAGACATTTGAAAGGCAATTTAAAATAAATAAAGAATAGTGAACAACAGGCTGAATAAGTGTACGTTATATGAGGCATAAATAACCAACTGAGAACGTGCCTGGTATGTTAACGTCATTGGCGTTGTTAGGCCTATTTTAGGGGGGGCTCAAGCCCCCCTAAAATATTCTTAAGCCCCCCTAAATAACTTGGTGTTATATATATATATATATATATATATATATATATTTTTTTTACAAATACATATTCATTATAAAGTGGCCCGAATATGAGTTTAAATAAATAATCATATAACCTGTTATTATTCACTCAGTTTCCGTGCCAGCAACTTGAGGGTTGCAGGTTCGATCCCCCGCTTCCGCCATCCTAGTCACTGCCGTTGTGTCCTTGGGCAAGACCCTTTACCCACCTGCTCCCAGTGCCACCCACACTGGTTTAAATGTAACTTAGATATTGGGTTTCACTATGTAAAGCGCTTTGAGTCACTTGAGAAAAAGCGCTATATAAATATAATTCACTTCACTTCGTAGCGTAAGGTAGAGAGCCCCTTTAGTGCGTCGGTATCCAATCCATTCCACTTGTTCATATAGAAAATGTCCACATCACTCAAATTCCAGTCTGCATTTTCTCTGCGACCTTGCTTGCGGTCCTGCAGGTGTACGAAGCACATTATCTTCCTTTACAATGAGTGAATGAGTGTAAATAATTTAGTTTTTAAGTTTTGTGTTTCTTGTAGAATCTATGTAAAGTAATATACATTAGCCTATTGTTAAAATAATGAAAAAAACATCATTAAATATATTTGTTTCATTGTATTGTTACATTAATTGCTGTTGTATTATTATAGGATGGCTTGTTAAACATTTCATAGGATTTTCAGAGGGAGGAAAAACCAAGACATTTAATATAAAATGTAAAATGAATAAATACATAAAAAGAAAAAGAAAAAAAATGGTTAAAAGCCATCGTCCCGTGCATTTAAAAAAAAATAAAAAAAATAACAATGAATAATTTCTACGTCTTTGTTTGCCGTTTGTGAAGTTTTGTGCTTGTGCGTAATGTTCGCTCGCATCCTGTGCATCTCCTGGGGGCTAAGCCCCCCCTGTCCTTAAAAGCTAGTGACGCCCCTGGTTAATGTAACATATTATGGTAAGAGTCATTCAAATAACTATAACATATAGAACATGCTATACGTTTACCAAACAATCTGTCACTCCTAATCGCTAAATCCCATGAAATCTTATACGTCTAGTCTCTTACGTGAATGAGCCAAATAATATTATTTGATATTTTATGGTAATGTGTTCATAATTTCACACATAAGTCGCTCCTGAGTATAAGTCGCACCCCCGGCCAAACAATGAAAAAAACTGTGACTTATAGTTTGAAAAATACGGTAGCCATGTGCTTGAGCTCCACGAGTCAGTAGGCTAGGCCTGGGCAATTATTTTGCCTTGGGGGGCCAAATTTAGAGCAAAACATGTGTCTGGGGGCCGGTATATCTGATTTTTAGGAACACTAATACAAAACCTCACAATAATGTCTGAATGCTAAAAACGTTATGACAGACCGCCTTAAAAAACAGAATGGAATTTTGAATTTTTTTTACTGAATGAGACACCCAGAATGTACATGAAAATAAAGAATGTGGGATTTACAATATTAACTATGAACCATAAAACACTGAATATTGACAACATGTGAATGTAACACGCCCTCTCGATCGACATATTTTACATACAAGCGAAGCGCAATAAAAAAGCAACAAACAGTGAAATATGAACGCGAAGGGTAAAAAAAAAAAAAAACGGGTGTCAGGCAATGTTCCCTCTAATTTTTCATGTGTGTGAGCAAACGCAAAAACTCCCTGAGCATTCAGTGGAGCCCATGTGAGCAACATCAGACGTGCACACTGTGGCTACAC
>NC_084575.2:25658066-25688066 GCF_033978685.3 Nerophis lumbriciformis
GTATATATATTTCCGAATTGGTTTAACTGCCACCCGCCTGAATCTATTTAAAATCTATTTTTTTTAAATTTCAACCGCCCGACCCGACCCGCGGATAAAATCTTTTTTTATTTTATTTCAACCGCCCGACCCGCGGATAATCCGCGGACTCCGCGGTTGTGTCCGCAAACCACGCATCTCTAATATATATATATGTGAATTCTAGCTGTAAATATACTCCTCCCCTCTTAACCACGCCCCTAACCACGCCCCCGCCCCAACCACGCCCCCCGCCCCACCCCCAACCACGCCCATCCCACCCCCTACCCCCCACCTCCTGAAAATCGGAGGTCTCAAGGTTGGCAAGTATGTGTTCTACAAAACTGAAAGGAAACAATTAAATACAGAGAAAGAAAGCAAGGAAGCTCATCGCCGGCTTGACTGTCTTCATGCCGTCACAACAGGTGAGTGCTCAGAATAATCGTGTCGCCGCTACTTTATCGCTGCTTTCCACACCTTAAAAATTTCCATACTTTACATACATCGTTCTCCCAGGGTGCAGACGGATACTCCTGAGGCATGGTGCAGGTGAGAAAATTGTTTATTTGCATAAATCATACAGGATACAAAACAAACACAACAAGCGTGCCAATCACACAGGAAGCAAAGCTAAGGAAAAAGCTGGCGTGAAAGCTTAGCATAAAAGCAGGCAAACAAAAGGCAAAGCTTAGCTCAGGAATCGTAGGAATAGACGACGTAACTGTTGTTAGGAAGCAAATAAGACAGCCAGACAGCGTGTGGCGAAAATCAGGAATAAGTAGCTCTCTGATTAGTTGAGGTGAGCGTCCTGAACAACAATCAGAGGCAGGTGAGACTCATTTGCAGCCGTGGCAACTAAAACAAACCCAGGGGTGCACAAAACAGGAATTGAGGGAGCCAAAAAACTAAACAAACATGATCCGGGCAACGGATCATGTCAGCGTTTGTTAACACTTTCAGTGCTGTCTGACATGTTGCTCTGTCTTCAGTCGCAAACGAGAACGGTACTCTCGTGTGACGCCATCACAGAAATTTAGCGAGATTAGAGCGGCCATATTTCGTAATAGACCTACAAGCAACCGATTCATGACTTTCTAAACCAGACATCGACCGATCCATACTATTTACAGATCGATCCAAAGGCTCGCCAAACGATGTATTCATATCTCTAAAATTAAAATCGGTTCGTACCGATTCTTTTTTATATTTTATATAAACACAGATACAACTGTATCTACGACGGATACTGCAATACAAAATAGTCTCTCTCTTTTTGATGAAATAACATTAGAGGAACTATTACGGCGTGTAAGTGGGATAAAACAAACAACATGTTTACTTGACCCACTTCCTGGGAAACTTATCAAGGAGCTTTTTGTATTATTAGGTCCATCAGTGCTAAATATTATAAACGTATCACTTTCCTCTGGCACTGTTCCCCTAGCATTCAAGAAAGCGGTTATTCATCCTCTGCTCAAAAGACCTAACCTTGATCCTGACCTCATGGTAAACTACCGACCGGTGTCCCACCTTCCCTTTATTTCGAAAATCCTCGAAAAAATTGTCACACAGCAGCTAAATGAACACTTAGTGTCTAACAATCTCTGTGAACCTTTTCAATCCGGTTTCAGGGCAAATCACTCTATGGAGACAGCCCTCGCAAAAATGACTAATGTTCTACTGCTAACGATGGATTCTGATGCGTCATCTATGTTGCTGCTTCTTGATCTTAGCGCTGCTTTCGATACCGTCGATCACAATATTTTATTAGAGCGTATCAAAACACGTATTGGTATGTCAGACTTAGCTTTGTTGTGGTTTAACTCTTATCTTATTGACAGGATGCAATGCGTCTCCCATAACAATGTGACCTCGGACTATGTTAAGGTAACGTGCGGAGTTCCTCAGGGTTCGGTTCTTGGCCCTGCACTCTTTAGTATTTACATGCTGCCGCTAGGCGACATCATACGCAAATACGGTGTTAGCTTTCATTGTTATGCTGATGACACCCAACTCTACATGCCCCTAAAGCTGACCAACACGCCGGATTGTAGTCAGCTGGAGGCGTGTCTTAATGAAATTAAACAATGGATGTCCGCTAACTTCTTGCAACTCAACGCCAAGAAAACGGAAATGCTGATTATCGGTCCTGCTAAACACCGACATTTATTTAATAATACCACCCTAAATTTGACAACCAAACAATTACACAAGGTGAATCAGTAAAGAATCTGGGTATTATCTTCGACCCAACTCTCTCCTTTGAATCACACATTAAGAGTGTTACTAAAACGGCCTTCTTTCATCTCCGTAATATCGCTAAAATTCGTTCTATTTTATCCACTAGCAACGCTGAGATCATTATTCATGCGTTCGTTACGTCTCGTCTCGATTACTGTAACGTATTATTTTCGGGTCTCCCTATGTCTAGCATTAAAAGATTACAATTGGTACAAAATGCGGCTGCTAGACTTTTGACAAGAACAAGAAAGTTTGATCATATTACGCCTATACTGGCTCACCTGCCCTGGCTTCCTGTGCACTTAAGATGTGACTTTAAGGTTTTACTACTTACGTATAAAATACTACACGGTCTAGCTCCGTCCTATCTTGTCGATTGTATTGTACCATATGTCCCGGCAAGAAACCTGCGTTCAAAGAACCCCGGCTTAGTGATTCCCAGAGCCCCAAAAAAGTCTGTGGGCTATAGAGCGTTTTCTATTCGGGCTCCAGTACTATGGAATGCCCTCCCGGTAACAGTTAGAGATGTTACCTCAGTAGAAGCATTTAAGTCCCATCTTAAAACTCATTTGTATACTCTAGCCTTTAAATAGACCCCCCTTTTTAGACCAGTTGATCTGCCGTTTCTTTTTTTCTCCCTCTGCCTCCTTGCCGGGTTATTCCGGTTCCGGTGACCATGGATGAAGTGCTGGCTGTCCAGAGTTGGGACCCGGGTTGGACCGCTCGCCTGTGCATCGGTTGGGGACATCTGTGCGCTGCTTGGGATGGTCTCCTGCTGGCCCCACTATGGACTGGACTCTCACTACTGTGTTAGATCCACTAAGGATTGTTCTTTCACAATATTATGTCACCAGACATCCATTGCTTTCGGTCTCCCCTAGAGAGAGGGGGTTACCCACACATGCGGTCCTCTCCAAGGTTTCTCATAGTCATTCACATCGACGTCCCTTATGTGGGCTCTGTACCGAGGATGTCGTTGTGGCTTGTGCAGCCCTTTGAGACTTTTGTGATTTAGGGCTATATAAATAAACATTGATTGATTGATTGATTTGCTCGACTAACTCAAGATTTATTGGTGCACTGCATGAAAGGACGACAATTCCACCTTCAATTCGTCATGTGACTTTAGAACAGGCCTGGGCAATTATTTTGACTCGGTGGGCCAAATTTAGAGAAAAAAATGTGTCTGGGGGCCGGTATATCTGATTTATAGGAACACTAATCCAACACCTCACAATAATGTCTGATTGAATGCTAAACACGTAGTGACAGACCACCTTAAAAAGTAGGATGGAATTTTTTTTTTTTTTACTGAATGAGACACCCAGAATAAACATGAAAATAAAGAAGGTGGGATTTACAATGTTAGCTATGAACGATAAAACACTGAATATTGACAACATATGAACGTCACACCCCCTCTCCATCGACATATTTTACAATCAAGCGAAACGCAACAAAAGTGCATCAGAGAGCCAAATATGAACGTGAAGGGTAAAAAAATAAAACCACCCCTAGGGGGAAGGAAGGCCGACGTCTTGTTCAGGATGAGGTGAGAGCGGCAGTGGAGGAGACAAGAACCTGCAAGGCTGTTGGAATGAAACAACAGGGAGATTGGACAAGATGGGAGAATGCGGTTGAGAGGAGAGTGACCTGGGCTGAGCTTTGGAAAGCCGAGCCGCAACGCATCAAATTTCTCATCCAGACAGTGTATGATGTGCTCCCAAACCCTTCAAACCTGCAGAGGCACCAGCATGCCCACTGTGCTCCAAGCGAGGAACCCTAGAACACATCCTCAGTTGCTGTACAAAGGCACTTGGAGATGGAAGGTACATGTGGAGGCATGACCAAGTCCTGAAGACCATCGTTGAAGCCATTAGCACAGGACTGGCATGGGCAAAACAGTTCCACCCTTCCAAGAAAACCATCACCTTTGTCAGAGCTGGGGACACGCCAACTCCTGCTAGAAGAACATCAGCAGGCATCCTGACGTCTGCAAAAGACTGGCAGTTGTTGGTGGACCTTGAAAACCAGCTGAAGTTCCCCAGCCAGACATTGTCCTTGTGTCTGAGTCCACCAAACAAGCTGTGCTGCTGGAGCTGACAGTCCCGTGGGAAGATTGCCTGGAAGAAGCCTTCGAGAGGAAGCTCTCCAAGTATGCAGGACTGGTCAGCGACTGTCAACAGGCTGGTTGGAGAGCAAGGTGTTTCCCTGTGGAAATTGGATGCAGAGGATTTGCAGCCCGTTCCTTGGTCAGAGCCTTCAGCAGTTTGGGCATCGATGGAGAGAGAAAGAGGAAAGCCCTCCGCAGTACCACCGAAGCGGCGGAAAGGGCCTCGAGATGGTTGTGGCTCAAAAGAGGAGATCCTTGGAGTCATGGTAGCTAGCGAGCCGTCTGGACACAAGCCGGGGGATTTGATCACCCCCGGTTGGGTCGCTTGGAGGATGGCGTATGACCAGTTGAGAGACCCGAAACGCCCGGTGAATCCAAGAGGTCACTGAGGATGTGTCCAGACTAAGCATCAGTAGATGTATGTACACAGCTGATATATCTGATATATCACTAAGCTTTAGAACTTTGTTGTAAAAATCTCCTTCCGCGTCTGTCCCTGACACCCGCATTTTAGGCTGGCCGCTCTGGAAACACTCTGTGGAAACGCTCCCCACCCACACTGCTTGGTGCCTCGTCTGATCTGCTGTGACTTAGATTACCATAGTAACTAATTAGATTACCATAGTAACTAGTATATCATGCAAAAGCGCAGATTCCAACCATTGCAATATATTTTGTATAGTTCAAGACTTATGGTAATTTGAAAACATCACTGCACATCATAATGGCAGCTACAGTTACCATCTTAATGATCTAAAACATTTTTGGGGGAACGTCAGATTGAAAAGCTTAAAGGCCTACTGAAATGCGATTTTGTTATTTAAACGGGGATAGCAGGTCCATTCTATGTGTCATACTTGATCATTTCGCGATATTGCCATATTTTTGCTGAAAAGATTTAGTAGAGAACATCGACGATAAAGTTCGCAACTTTTGGTCGCTGATAGAAAAGCCTTGCCTGTACCGGAAGTAGCAGACGAGTAGCGTGACGTCACAGGTTGTGGAGCTCCACACATCCGCACATTGTTTAAAATCATGGCCAGCAGCGAGAGCGATTCAGACCGAGAAAGCGACGATTTCCCCATTAATTTGAGCGAGGATGAAAGATTCGTGGATGAGGAAAGTGAGAGTGAAGGACTAGAGGGCAGTGGGAGCGATTCAGATAGGGAAGATGCTGTGAGAGGCGGGTGGGACCTGATATTCAGCTGGGAATGACTAAAACAGTAAATAAACACAAGACATATATATACTCTATTAGCCACAACACAACCAGGCTTATATTTAATATGCCACAAATTAATCCCGCATAACAAACACCTCCCCCCTCCCGTCCATATAACCCGCCAATACAACTCAAACACCTGCACAACACACTCAATCCCACAGCCCAAAGTACCGTTCACCTCCCCAAAGTTCATACAGCACATATATTTCCCCAAAGTCCCCAAAGTCACGTACGTGACATGCACATAGTGGCACGCACGTACGGGCAAGTGATCAAATGTTTGGAAGCCGCAGCTGCATGCGTACTCACGGTACAGCGTCTCCGTATCCAACTCAAAGTCCTCCTGGTAAGAGTCTCTGTTGTCCCAGTTCTCCACAGGCCAATGGTAAAGCTTGACTGTCATCTTTCGGGAATGTAAACAATGAAACACCGGCCGTGTTATCCGGCACAACAGTCAGGGGGTGCATTCTACGGCGGGGGTGCGTTATCCGGCACAACACCTGCCGCAATACACCGCTTCCCACCTACAGCTTTCTTCTTTGCTGTCTCCATTGCTCATTGAACAAATTGCAAAAGATTCCCCAACACAGATGTCCAGAATACGGTGGAATTTTGCGATGAAAACAGACGACTTAATAGCTGGCCACCATGCTGTCCCAAAATGTCCTCTACAATCCACAACCAACTGTACTCATCTACAATAAAAGACCTGCCTCCAGAAGTCATGACGTTGATTTGTCAAAGTCAGCAGAGACTGAATAGAGCCAGACGTGATTTATTCTGTCACCTTAACTTCCTCTGTGCTCATCGAATTCCTTCCTTAGAAGCCACCTGTCTTCCTTTAGTCAATCCTGCCTTCTCGACCTCAAACGGCCTGACGCAGCTGTGTTGTTGTGTACATACGGATCCTCGTAATATAATAAGACGTATTAAGACGTCGGCGACATTCCTCACGGGGCCGAGGCAGACCTGGGAGGAATGTTCACCCGAGAAGCCTCCGTAAAGACTTTAAAAACAAAGAAGATTTACCGCCAGTTACTTCACCAAAGCTCGCAACTTTGGCAACCGGGGTCGAGTCGATTGCGACGTCAAAGTTGATCTCAGGCCGCACACGTGCAGACAGGAACGACAGCCAATGGCGGACGGACTTTTCCTTTCACGGGTAAGCTAGAAAATGCCGAATCAGAAAATCAGATGGAGTAGATTAGCTGACCAGAAAGCTGTGCGGCTGGAAGAAAATTGGCTTCTGATGATGATGACTCTAACAGGGCATGGACTATAACTCCTTATGATGTCGGGGGCGGGGGGGCAAGCTACTGAAGGTGGGTCGCAAGCCAAAACTATACTACAAGTAATAGTTTTGTCACAAGCTCACAGACACAATACAATAAAGAGCTTTCCTGCAACTTTGCTACGACCGTCCCGGAGTTCTTTTTCTTCTGTCTTAGGGTAAAACCTTCCCAAAAAAAAAAATACCCAGGGACCCAAAAGCCCTCATTCTGTCATGTACGGGCATGGCACGGCTCAAACCGCAAAGGCTCCACAAACCACCAAATTACACAGAGAATAGTCCAACCGCTCGTCCGTTGAAAGCAAATTTGAAGCATGTAAAAAGACTCAAGAAAAACTGTAGTCTTAGACGAGCAGGCACCACATAATCAAATGTCACGACTCAATTAAATGTGTGCGTTACATCAGTGCAGCACTGGAATAGTTGACGTGTGTATGTGGCAGGACTTCAGATCATATAGTGTATGCCGAGGGTCAGCAACCCGTGGCCCTTGAGCGGCGCCCTGGTGGCTCCATGGAGCTTTTTCCAAAATATATGAGAATGGAAAAAAAATGGGGTGAAAAATAGAAATGTCCGATAATGGCTTTTTTGCCGATATCCGATATTCCGATATTGTCCAACTCTTAATTACCGATTCTGATATCAACCGATACCGATATATACAGTCGTGGAATTAACTTATTTTGTTGTGATGCCCCGCTGGATGCATTAAACAATGTAACAAGGTTTTCCAAAAAATAAAACAACTCAAGTTATGGAAAAAAATGCCAACATGGCACTGCCATATTTATTATTGAAGTCACAAAGTGCATTGTTTTTTTTTAACATGCCTCAAAACAGCAGCTTGGAATTTGGGACATGCTCTCCCTGAGAGAGCATGAGGAGGTTGAGGTGGGTGGGGTTGGGGGGGGCCGGGCATGAGTTTGGGGGGGGTAGCGGGGGGTGTATATTGTAACGTTCCGGAAGAGTTAGTGCTGCAAGGGGTTCTGGGTATTTGTTCTGTTGTGTTTATGTTGTGTTACGGTGCGGATGTTCTCCCGAAATGTGTTTTGTCATTCTTGTTTGGTGTGGGTTCACAGTGTGGCGCATATTTGTAACAGTGTTAAAGTTGTTTATACGGCCACCCTCGGTGTGACCTGAATGACTGTTGACCAAGTATGACTTGTGTGAAAAGCTGTAGATATTATGTGAAAGGCAGTGCCTTTAAGGTTTATTGGCGCTCTGTGCTTCTCCCTATGTCCGTGTACCACTCCGTACGACGGCGTTTTAAAAAGTCATAAATTGTACTTTTTGAAACCGATACCGATAATTTCCGATATTATAATTTAAAGCATTTATCGGCCAATAATATCGGCAGTCCGATATTATCGGACATCTCTAGTGAAAAATATTATTTTTGTTGTAATATGGTTTCTGTAGGAGGACAAACCTTCCTAATTGTCAGAAAAAAACCACTGTTTAATATGTTTGTGTTCATCCTTCACTGATGAGAGTATTTGGCGAGCGCCGTTTTGTCCTACTAATTTAACTGTTGTGTGGACTGTGACTCAACAGTTTGTTTACATGTATAACAGTATAGCTTTCTCCGACGCTGCCACAGAAAAACGTGTTTTATGCCACTCCTTTGTGTCGTTTTGTCCACCAAATGTTTTACACTGTGTGTGAACGCAGAAAGGTGAACTTTGTTGATATTATTGACTATGTCTCCCGGCTGGCCTGGGAAAGCCTCGGGATCCCCCGGGAAGAGCTGGACGAAGTGGCTGGGGAGAGGAAAGTCTGGGCTTCCCTGCTTAGGCTGCTGACCCCGCGACCCGACCTCGGATAAGCGGAAGAAGATGGATGGATGGATGGATAGATTCACCCGGTCACAGCATTAAGTAGAGAGTCAGACAAAAAAAGTTGCTTGTGTCAGCATTTTATCGGCGTTACAGTGCACTTTTTTTTTTTCCAACTTTATCTTGATGTGTTTCCTCAAACACACAACAGCGCACAAATGCCTGAACCGTATGATTTAACACTTTGGCGATGTTTACCACAAGTATGCAACATTATAACGACATTTATAGGTCACAAAAGAGGAACATCGTCAATCATCATGTCCCCCTTTTAAAGTACATGTACTGTATATCCTCTTGCAGTGAAAATGATACAACTCATGCCATCGGATGACAAAAGAGAACAATAATGTGTTCTTTTTAAAAGCAGCGTCTGCGTCATAACATACAATCGAGTCAACTAGAATGTTCTCGTTCTTATCTGGGTCAGATACTTGATGAGCATGTGTTGGAAATGAAAGCCCTGGTGGCAAATGGCCAGATAGCGTGTATTTTCTCGTTCCTTTCAATTAAAATCCGTCTGCTCTGCTGAACATCTTTCCCTATCAGCAATTACAATAGACATGATCTTCCATTCACTTCTGCCTATTTTACATTATGATTCTAAGCCATAGCAATTCACGTATCGAGAATTAATTTAAGGGCATCGGGGCAGATGTTGGGGATGCTAATGAGAGGATGATAGGATTTCAATTATTGTAACGACATGGGTGGTGTTGATGGCGGTGAATGAAATTAAAAATCTTGATTGTGATAATAATTATGATGATAATGAGGGCAGCACGGGGGCTCACAGCAAGGGGGGTTGTGGATATAGATCATGGCTTGCGTGGGGGTATTGCTTGTTCTTCCGGCGCTTGCATGGGTTTTCTCCGAGCATTCTCACAGTTACAAAACATGCATCAACTGGTGAATGGGAAATTCATTTTTCACTAAACTGTGTTTTCGTCCTGGTCGTGGAACTGTGGACCAGCTCTATACTCTCGGCATGGTCCTTGAAGGTGCATGGGAGTTTGCCCAACCAGTCTACATGTGTTTTGTGGACTTGGAGAAGGCATTCGACCGTGTCTCTCGGGAAGTCCTGTGGGGAGTGCTCAGGGAGTATGGGGTATCGGACTGTCTGATTGTGGCAGTCCGCTCCCTGTATGCTCAGTGCCAGAGCTTGGTCCGCATTGCCGGCAGTAAGTCGGACACGTTTCCAGTGAGAGTTGGACTCCGCCAAGGCTGCCCTTTGACACCGATTCTGTTCATAACTTTTATGGACAGAATTTCTAGGCGCAGTCAAGGCGTTGAGGGGATCTGGTTTGGTGGCTGCAGGATTAGGTCTCTGCTTTTTGCAGATGATGTGGTCCTGATGGCTTCATCTGGCCAGGATCTTCAGCTCTTCAGCTCTCGCTGGATCGGTTCGCAGCCGAGTGTGAAGCGACTGAGATGAGAATCAGCACCTCCAAGTCCGAGTCCATGGTTCTCGCCCGGAAAAGGGTGGAGTGCCATCTCCGGGTTGGGGAGGAGATCTTTCCCCAAGTGGAGGAGTTCAAGTACCTCGGAGTCTTGTTCACGAGTGGGGGAAGAGTGGATCGTGAGATCGACAGGCGGATCGGTGCGGCGTCTTCAGTAATGCGGACGCTGTATCGATCCGTTGTGGTGAAGAAGGAGCTGAGCCGGAAGGCAAAGCTCTCAATTTACCGGTCGATCTACGTTCCCATCCTCACCTATGGTCATGAGCTTTGGGTTATGACCGAAAGGACAAGATCACGGGTACAAGCGGCCGAAATGAGTTTCCTCCGCCGGGTGGCGGGGCTCTCCCTTAGAGATAGGGTGAGAAGCTCTGCCATCCGGGGGGAGCTCAAAGTAAAGCCGCTGCTCCTCCACATTGAGAGGAGCCAGATGAGGTGGTTCGGGCATCTGGTCAGGATGCCACCCGAACGCCTCCCTAGGGAGGTGTTTACGGCACGTCCGACCGGTAGGAGGCCACGGGGAAGACCCAGGACACGTTGGGAAGACTATGTCTCCCGGCTAGCCTGGGAACGCCTCGGGGTCCCACAGGAAGAGCTGGACGAAGTGGCTGGGGAGAGGGAAGTCTGGGCTTCCCTGCTTAAGCTGCTGCCCCCGCGACCCGACCTCGGATAAGCGGAAGAAGATGGATGGATGGATGGACTAAACTGTGCTTTGGGCTGGTCAGGTTACCACAACATTACAAGCCTTAATAAGAAACTCATGTTTGTCATGTTTTTACTGTATTTTCCGGACTATAAGGCGCACTTTAAATCCTTTTTCTTTCTCAAAACATGCCTTATAACCCGGTGCGCCTAATGTACGGAATAATTCTGGTTTTGCTTACCGACCTCGAAGCTATTTTATTTGGTGCAGGGTGAAATGATAAGTGTGACCAGTAGATGGCAGTCAAACATAAGAGATACGTGTAGACTGCAATATGACTCAAGTAAACAACACCAACATTTTATATGTTCCATTGAAAATATAGAACATTACACACGGCGCTCAAAAATCTATCAAAATGTTTTAGTACGACTTTGGTAAGCTATGAAGCCGCACCGCTTGATGGATTGTACAGTGCTTCAACATACGAGTGTTATTATGTTGTGTGTATAAGGTAAGACATATGATTTGGCGTTTTGTTTAGCAATATTATGCAAAAGCAACTTTTCTTACCTTGGTGATGTGTATTTGGGTCCTGAAAATATGCGTGCATCCGCCTTTGTAGTCCGTGCCGACGCCGTAGTCGATAAGCTTCTTCTTTTTCTCCATCTTCTTGTAATGGGATATTCATCCTCCGCTGTTGCCATTTCCAATATAAAGTAGTGTGAAGTTTTTACTTATATCTGTCAGTAAACTTGCTATGAAAGCGCGAAAACATACCGGTGTAGTGCGTTTACATTATTCACCCAAGGAACTTTAGTTATTAGAGAGTTCCGGTCGGACGGTTTTTCACGGGACACATTTCCGGCGGATGAGGAGATGCTGCTCCGTTATTGATTTACGTAAAGTCTGAATGTCATTAAAACAGTTAGCTCCATCTTTTGACACTTCTTCCACTCCCGTCCTTGCACGCTACACCGCCACAACAAAGATGACGGGGAGAAGACGCTACGTAAAGAAGACCGCCCACAAAACGGCGCATCCTGAAGGGACTGTCAGAAAGCGGCTTGAAGATGATCTGTAAAACATAATCTATGCAACATTTTGACCAAAGAACCACCATTACCGTATTTTTCGGATTATAAATCGCTGATTTATTCTCTGGAGCGACTTATGTTTGAAATTATTAACACATTACCCGTAAAATATAAAATAATATTAATTATCTCATTCACGTAAGAGACTAGGCGTATATCAGCAATCGTCACACACACACGTCAACGGTTTTTTATGCGTCATATAACGTAGACTTATTCAGCCTGTTGTTCACTATTCTTTCTTTATTTTAATTTGCCTTTCAAATGTCTATTCTTGATGTTGGATTTTATCAAATAGATTTCTCCCAAAAATGCGACTTATACTCCAGTGCGACTTATGTATGTTTTTTTCCTTCTTTATTATGCATTTTCGGCCGGTGCGATTTATAATCCGAAAAATACGGTACAGGTTATGTAGGCCACAAGGAAGTGTTTTATATTTAGAAAAAAAAAATATGACTCCTTTAATGCGCCCTATAATCGCCTTATATATGAAAAAAGATCGAAAATAGACCATTCATCGGCAAAGAGCCTTATAATCTGATGCGCTCTATGTGTGACGACCGGGGCGCATTGTGATGCGGGGTTCGTTCTCTCAGGAATGCAGACGGGCGTCAGACACAGCGTGCAGGTAAGAAAGTATTTATTTAATAAAAAAATTATACTGGAACAAAGAAAAGGGTGCTCATAGCACATAAGGTAAAACTAAGGAAGACTAGCGTGGGAGCTAGCGAGTAACAGAACCTAGCGTGGAAGCTAACAGGTACAGAGCCAGAACAAAAGTTGTCAACTGTTGCAAAAAGCAAACTACGAAGCCAGAACGAATGACAGGGAGGACAGACTTAAATAATAATGTCAGTGATGACAAACAGGTGCGTGTCGGGAACAAACGCGGCAGGTGAAAATAATAAGCAGCCATGGCAACAAACTCAGGTGTACAAAACAGGTACTCAAGGAGTCCAAAACTAACCAAAAACACAAGTATCTTGAAAACGTAAACAGAAAATATGATCCGGGCAGCGGATCATAACACTATGGTTTGAAAAATACGGTAGTTAAGGGACAGCTCTTATCTTTAAAAAAAAACTCTTAATTTGAGGTACCTCTGTATTTAAAAAAAAATTGGATAAGTCACACTTTTGTATTTTGATTACCGTATTTTTCGGTGTATAAGTCGCACCGGAGTATAAGTCGCACCGGCCGAAAATGCATAATAAAGAAGGAAAAAAACATATATTAGTCGCACTGGAGTATAAGTCGCATTTTTTGGGGACATTTATTTGATAAAAGCCAACACCAAGAATAGACATTTGAAAGGCAATTTAAAATAAATAAAGAATAGTGAACAACAGGCTGAATAAGTGTACGTTATATGAGGCATAAATAACCAACTGAGAACGTGCCTGGTATGTTAACGTAACATATTATGGTAAGAGTCATTCAAATAACTATAACATATAGAACATGCTATACGTTTACCAAACAATCTCTCACTCCTAATCACTAAATCCCATGAAATCTTATACGTCTAGTCTCTTACGTGAATGAGATAAATAATATTATTTGATATTTTACGGTAATGTGTTTATAATTTCACACATAAGTCGCTCCTGAGTATAAGTCGCACCGCCAGCCAAACTATGAAAAAAACTGCGACTTATAGTCCGAAAAATACGGTAATCACAATTAAATACTTTCTATTTCTTGAACAATGTTTAGGTTTACTTAAAAAAAAAAAAGACCCCACATTTTTGACAGAATTGCAAGTTTATTGTCAGAATGTCATACTTATTTAAACATTGTCTTACTTGATTGCACATAATTTTTTTTGCCCCAAACTTGATAACAGTTCATCGAAAGTCTCGTCCAGTTGTATTTTCCAGTCAGTCTCCTCCACTCACCTTTACACAGCCATTGACCTGATCACTAACCATACAGCAACCTGTGCCGCCGTTTAAAGGTAAAGGAGCATGTGCGGTCAAAATAAATAGTGTGATTAAGTTGTGTTGTATTGCGTGCTTTACGAACTCTAATTTTAATATATACTTTGTGTTTCTGGAATGACAGAAAATATACTTTGCCTGTCTTTCAAACATGAAAAATCCTGGGTAATTTACATGTTTTAAAAAAAAATAAAATTAAATTATTGTTTAGCTACATATTTGGAGATAATAAGATTGCAAGAAATTATGAAAATCCCATGATGTTAAAAGTCCATATCACCAAACACACGGACATGCCACTGAGCACTGACAATTTAATCCATTGTTAAAACACACTGGTGTGAACCTTTAGTGACCTTGGACCAAGCGTGTAATTTGACTGACACTATGTACTGTATCATTTTTCCATTTTGATTTAAGACTATAGAAGAAAATTGTAAGTGTGAACACACCCTAAAGCCCTGACAAGATGACAAATCTTTCACAGGCACAGAGTTTTAAGCGCTTTGTCAGATGCTTGTTCATGTTGATGTTTGTTGTTAAAGGCCTACTGAAATGCGATTTTCTTATTTAAACGAGGATAGCAGGTCCATTCTATGTGTCATACTTGATCATTTCGCAATATTGCCATATTTTTGCTGAAAGGATTTAGTAGAGAACATCGACGATAAAGTTTGCAACTTTTGGTCGCTGATAAAAAAGCCTTGCCTGTACCAGAAGTAGCAGACGAAATGCGCGTGACGTCACAGGTTGTGGAGCTCCTCACATCCGCACATTGTTTTACAATCATGGCCACCAGCAGCGAGAGCGATTCGGACCGAGAAAGCGACAATTTCCCCATTAATTTGAGCGAGGATGAAAGATTTGTGGATGAGGAAAGTGAGAGTGAAGGACTAGAGGGCAGTGGGAGCGATTCAGATAGGGAAGATGCTGTGAGAGGCGGGTGGGACCTGATATTCAGCTGGGAATGACTAAAATAGTAAATAAACACAGGACATATATATACTCTATTAGCCACAACACAACCAGGCTTATATTTAATATGCCACAAATTAATCCCGCATAACAAACACCTCCCCCGTCCCGTCCATATAACCCGCCAATACAACTCAAACACCTGCACAACACACTCAATCCCGCAGCCCAAAGTACCGTTCACCTGCCCAAAGTTAATACAGCACATATATTTCCCCAAAGTCCCCAAAGTTACGTACGTGACATGCACATAGCGACACGCACGTACGGGCAAGTGATCAAATGTTTAGAAGCCGCAGCTACAATGCGTACTCACAGTACCGCGTCTGCGTATCCAACTCAAAGTCCTCCTGGTAAGAATTCTGTTGTCCACAGGCCAATGGTAAAGCTTGACTGTCATCTTTTGGGAATGTAAACAATGAAACACCGGCCGTGTTATGCGGCACAACAGTCAGGGGGTGCATTCTACGGTTGGGGTGTGTTATCCGGCACAACACCTGCCGCAATACACCGCTTCCCCTTTTTTCTTTGCTGTCTCCATTGTTCATTGAACAAATTGCAAAAGATTCACCAACACAGATGTCCAGAATACTGTGGAATTTTGCGATGAAAACAGACGACTTAATAGCTGGCCACCATGCTGTCCCAAAATGTCCTCTACAATCCGTGATGTTACGCGCAGGCGTCATCTACCGAGATGTTTTCAGCAGGATATTTCGCGCAAAATTTAAAATTGCACTTTAGTAAGCTAAATTGGCATGTGTTGCAATGTTAAGATTTCATTATTGATATATAAACTATCAGACTGCATGGTCGGTAGTAGTGGGTTTCAGTAGGCCTTTAAATAAACTATCTGTGAGAATTGGACTGGTTCAGAGGGCCCACCTTCGCTAAAGACTTCTCTTTCAACATTTTGCTAAAATAAGTGACCCCAATAACCATTGGTGGGTCATCCGTGCCTGCAAGGCCTTCTCTGCAAGCCTAACATAAATTATAATATTAAATTGATAAAAGTCAATTTCCCTAAATACATAAAAGTATTCGTCATATTAGGCTTTTGAGTTACCTCACGTTGAACGTGACCTATACGCCTCCGCAAGTTGTGAGTTGCGAGAGCAGGAAGTGCTGTGCAGATCAAACGAGCCGCATAAGAGCCACACTTGGCGAGCAGAGAAATACGATATCTACTCACCTTTTCAACCCGCGGTGGCCGAAGGAGAGCAAAACGCTGATTAGGTTGCAGATATATACTTGCAAGGCCAGTTTCAAGAAAGGATATTTCAAGTGAAGCGAAATGCCGTGAGACAAGGTCGCCCCCCCCCCCTGTGAGAGGGTTTATCAGCCACTTCCGATTGAATCAACCAAATTGTGAGTTCAAATATTGTATTTCTTTCATTTTTCCATTATTAAAATGTTTTTTATACCATTGTGGAGAGTGTGATCAGCGTGCCTGCAGGAGCAAAGGTCACCGCCTATGTCGATGGTGTTGAGGGCGGAGCACCATCGAATAGGGGCGGGGCATGTGCTGACGGCGAGACACAGCTGGCAGCTGATTAGATTTCACAGGTGGTACGTGGTAATCTAATCATCTGTTGTCTTTAACAGTGAGCAGCCGAGAGCAGAGAGGGAGAGAGGATGCAGACGCGACTGAAAGGTCAAACGTTTGTTAAAAACCTATGTTTATTAAAACCTTGTTTGGCTCCTGTGCCGTGTCTGACAGTGGAGCTGCTAGGAGGCAACTTCCACAACCGTATTTTCCGGACCATATGGTGCACCGGATTATAAGGCGCACTGCCGACGAATGGTCTATTTTCGGCGTGTTTAAGAGGGGAGGAATATATTGACAGCTAGAATTCACCAAGTCAAGTATTTCATACATATATATATATATATATATATATATATATATATATATATATATATATATATATATATATATATATATATATATATATATACATATATACATATCCTGAAAATATGCAAACAAAACTGTGTTTAGATAATTGATACTTCAAACTTGCATAAATAAATATTAAGGAATATAACATAACTTGGCTTCTGAGAGCTTCAAAATGTAATGAATAAAATGCTAAAGTTGTTGAAAACAAGCAATTATTTTAATATTTAAATAGGTCATTTTAAATGAACTATTATGATAATTTAAAATTAATTATTTCAAATATGTTTATTTTAATGTATAATTCTATGGCTGGATGTAATAAGGAGTCAGAAAAAATACAAATAAAAACACAATTAATTTTGATGTTTTTAGCAAAATATAGTAAAAATTTATTTATTTTTTATATTTTTAATTAATAAATATATTTATTTTTAGGTAAGATAAACATAATAATACAATTTATCCCTAGTCTGGATGATTTAGTTCTTGTCACCCTGTTGTCCTCCCGTCTTGAAAAAAGGCTGTCCTCACTCAGGTCCGCAAGGACCTGGAGTGGGCGTGGCCTCCAGCTCCGGCTGAAAATCGGGAGATTTTCGAGAGATTGTTTGTCCCGGGAGGTTTTCGGGTGAGGCGCTGAATTTCGGGAGTCTCCCGGAAAATTCGGGAGCGTTGGCAAGTATGTCTACATAACATGTAATGGTGGTTCTTTGGTCAAAATGTTGCATAGATGATGTTTTACAGATCATCTTCAAGCCGCTTTCTGACAGTCGCTTCAGAATGCGCCGTTTTTGGGCGGTCTTATTTACGTGGCTCACCTTCGACAGCGTCTTCTCCCCGTCATCTTTGTTGTAGCGGTGTAGCGTGCAAGGACGGGAGTGGAAGAAGTGTCAAAAGATGGAGCGAACTGTTTTAATTCATACATTCAGACTTTACTTAAATCAATAACGGAGCAGTATCTTCACATCCGGAAACAACAACAACAACGCTGGAAATGTGTCCCGTGAAAAACCGTCCGACTGGAACTCTCTAATAACTAAAGTTCCTTGGGTGAATAATGTAAACTCACTACACCGGTATGTTTTAGCGCTTTCATGGCGAGTTTACTGACAGATATAAGTATGAACTTTACACTACTTTATATTAGAAATGGCAACAGCGGAGGATGAATGTCCCATAACAAGAAGATAGAGAAAAATAAGAAGCTTATTGACTACGGTGTCGGCACGGACTACAAAAGCGGTCTCGCAAAAATTTTCAGGACTTATGCAGATCCCAAATAAAATAGCTTCAAGGTCGGTAAGCAAAACCAGAATTATTCCGTACATTACCGTATTTTTCGGACTATAAGTCACAGTTTTTTTCATCGTTTGGCCGGGGGTGCGACTTTTACTCAGGAGCGACTTCTGTGTGAAATTATTAACACATTACCGTAATATATCAAATAATTTTATTGAACTAGTAAGAGACTAGACATATAAGATTTAATCTGATTTAGTGATTAGGAGTGACAGATTGTTTGGTAAACGTATAGCATGTTCTATATGTTATAGTTATTTTAATGACTCTTACCATAATATGTTACGATAACATACCAGGCACGTTCTCAGTTGGTTATTAATGCGTCATAAAACGTACACTTATTCAGCCTGTTGTTCACTATTCTTTATTTATTTTAAATTGCCTTTCAAATGTCTATTCTTGGTGTTGGGTTTTATCAAATAAATTTCCCCCAAAAATGCGACTTATATATATTTTTTTCCTTCTTTATTATGCATTTTCGGCCGGTGCGACTTATACTCCGGAGCGACTTATAGTCCGAAAAATACGGTAGGCGCACCGGGTTATAAGGCGCACTGTTGAATTTTGAAAAAAAAAAAAGATTTTAATTGCGCCTTATAGTTCGGAAAATACGGTTATTATTCAAATTTTGACAGCACCACATAGAGATATGTTTTAATTGTTGATGAAGGTGTATTGATTTTTAAAAGTGCCAGAAATGAGCTTTTTATGTACACTATTGAGATGATTGAATGTGCATTACTACAACCTGCAACAATGCATCTGGAAGACATATCTTATAATTATTTAAATTTATGTGCGATTATAACGTGATTTGGGATGAAGATGCTAACAAAACACAAATTAGGCAATATAAAATTGCTTATAGTCCTCTGTAAGTGACGCCAACAGGTGGATACACGCCCGCCCACATTTTGGAGCTAAAAGTTGGCGGTTCAAAATGTGCAGAAACTTGTTAGAAAACAAACCTAAAATCATTACTGTCTATTTTGGAGTAGCCCTTTATTTAGTCGGTGAAACGCTAAAATACATTTAGCAACAATTGTATTGCATCTGACCACAAGCAATTTCATTTAATCACCCAGACTTGGCAGTTATGACCTAGACACACTTTTTCAAAAACTGAAATAATGATTTTGACATTAAAAGAGAACTTTACCGATGAGTTGACACAAAAAACGCCCAAGATTTCAAAGACACACACTCCCCCCACACAAGCGGCTCTAATGTGAGATATTGGATTCTGGGTCCACACCTGGTAATCCTTACATCAGTAAAAGGCCTTGACATTTCCCAGAGAGTGCCATACAACAATATGAACAAAGGTTAACTGAATTTCTAAAATGAGGCAGAATAGAGGCTGTTAAAAAAAAGGAGCAAACTTACTACATTTTACGAAACCATCATTTCGCTGGGTAAGACTAGAACATTGATTTTGAAACTGTGGTAGGTGCACCACTAGTGCAGGGGTCGGCAACCCAAAATGTTGAAAAAGCCATACTCGACCAAAAATACAAAAAAATAAATCTGTCTGGAGCCGCAAAAAATTAAAAGCCTTATATAAGTGTTATAATGAAGGCAACACATGATGTAAGTGTCTATCAGTGACGTGCGGTGAGGTTGATGGCTGGTGAGGCACTGACTTCATCACAGTCAGATTTACAAACATATGAACCCTAAAGAGTATCTTATTCACCATTTGATTGGCAGCAGTTAACGGGTTATGTTTAAAAGCTCATACCAGCATTCTTCCCTGCTTGGCACTCAGCATCAAGGGTTGGAATTGGGGGTTAAATCACCAAAAATTATTCCCGGGCGCGGCGCCGCTGCTGCCCACTGCTCCCCTCACCTCCCAGGGGGTGATCAAGGGGATGGGTCAAATGCAGAGGACAAATTTCATTACACCTAGTGTGTGTGTGACAATCATTGGTACTTTAACTTAACTTTAACTTTACACACACAAACTGTAGCACACAAAAAAGCACATTTATTAAAAAAAAACCTTATTATGGTCTTACCTTTACTTATAAATTAAGTCCATGCGCCGCTGTTGTGCTGGATTAATGCACCCCTGACTGGAGTTTTATATCAACTAGAGCCCTCACTTAAACGTTCCACGTGCAAGATTGAATCTATTTAAAAAAGTGTAACCGAGGGTTTATAAATGTCGCCTATACTGTATGAAACTACAAAATAACAAACACGGAGGCTCCAGTTTACACGAGGACCACTTTATTTACCTTCTTTCAAAAACTTCCGCTCCACTCCGTGTCATCACTTCCGCTCTTAGCGCCTTCAAAATAAGAGCTCAAGGCATATACTGTATAACAGCACATAACAGGAACTTAACATCACAAAGAGGAAAGCCCATGAAAATAGGTTACAAAAGTTATTTAATAAGAAACCAAAAAGTGCAAAAACAATAATGTGCGTGTTGGAGGAGTTGTGAATTAGGTACACCTGCAGTCTGCAGGTGTACCTAATGTTGTGGCCCTGCAGTCATTCACAACTCCTCCAACACGAACATGATTGTTTTTGCACTTTTTGGCTTCTTATGAAATAACTTTTTTAAATAGATTCAATCTTGCACGTGGAAAGTTTAAGTGTGGGCTTTAGTCGATATAACACTCCCGGCAATCTACGGCGGGGGTGCAGGAGGCGGGGTTACTGGAGCCTCAGCCAGTGCGTCTTTTGCAGCCGTTTTATGATCGCTCAGCACAAGAAATACGTTACACACATACAGTTGTTGACAAAATACACTGTACATTATATACCTCAGCTAACTAAACTATGGAAATGTATAATATAGTTCATATAGCAATACGGTCTCACTGCACAGCAGGCCAGCAGTTAGCCGAGTCCGGAATCCATGTTGAGGCACTGAGTCAGAGGTGGGACCAAGTCATTGTTTTGCAAGTCACAAGTAAGTCTCAAGTCTTTGCCCTCAAGTCCGAGTCAAGTCCCGAGTCAAGACAGGCAAGCCCCGAGTCAAGTCCAAAGTCAAGACTGGAAAGTCTCAAGTCTCAAGTCTAAGTCCTGCATTTTGAGTTTCGAGTCCTTTCAAGTCCTTTTAACCACAGACTAATATATTAACACAGATTGTGTATGCTTTTCAAACGCTGTATTTATTTATTAAAACAAGTGCATTTTAAATTGCAGGAAAGAAAATTGTGCTGACATTGCACTTTATAATAGCACTATTAACCAGTCATTTTAAACATTAACTCATTCCTTTACAGAACAAACACATTGAAAAATAAAGTGCAAATGTACTTATTTGTACAAAAGTGTTAACATTGAAAAAACATGACATATACGTGAACATAACAAAAAAGTTGTACTTTTTATATGTCAGGGCCCTATGCTGCATTGCATTTGCAAAAGACCAAATTAGCCAAGAGTCTGTCAGTCATTTGTGCATGATGGGGGCGTAGTATGATGCCACCATGGCTGAAAACTCGCTCCACTGGAGCACTGGAGGCAGGCACTGCCAAGACTCTCATGGCCACTCGGAACAGTGAAGGAAGAGTCTTCATGTTCAATGCCCAGAACAAAAGGGGGGAGAGAGTTGTTTTGGGTTGGTGCACTACTTGTAAGTGTATCTTGTGTTTTTTATGTTGATTTAATTAAAAAAAACAAAAAAAAAAAACAATTTATTTCTTGTGCGGCCCGATACCAATCGATCCACGGACCAGTACCGGGCCGCGGCCCGGTGGTTGGGGACCACTGAGGTAAACAACCAACAGTATGTCAGAAAGCTAGCTAAAACAGTACACATATTCATAATATAGTATACATTTTAACTGACCTTTATTTTACTATTTTTGTCTTTTTTAGGTGGCTAAAATACGCGGTGCTGCTGACCGCCGTCTAACGTTACGTGTGATATATTGACTAACGTAACCCTGCTTGAAAAAAATCACTGAACAAAAAGTATGAATAAGGTAGTGAACTGCAACAGATTCCCGTGTTTGCAATAACGTTATAACGTTAGCAGTGAGTTTACAGCCTCACTGATTTAACTACACAGCAAATAAAAGTCACGTTACTTAGCCAATAAACGTTATCTTACATTCAAAACTTACCGTTCTTTGTGCAACTTCAAATGCCGGACGAAGTTGGAAGTTGTTGCCTCTCCATCAGTAATTTTCGAACCGCATGTGTTGCATACTGCAAACCGTTTTGTGTTGACCACCTCGTAATTTTTATACCCAAACAAAATTATTTTAGGTATCATTTTTTGTTCACTGGCGTGTGGTTTGGACATGTCTTATTTGTTGGTTGTCCTGCAATTTGATTGGATGAATGCTGTGTGATGAAAACAAAGTAGATCTAATTTGATTGGCTGTTGTACTGAGACCACACCAGCTGACACACGCAACGCTGATAGACAAGTACACAATGAAAAATACGGAGCGCTCCCGAATAACTTTTTCATCTTTGGGTTTTGGGGAAAGTAGCAAGTCATGTCAAGTCATGTCAATTCAAAAGGCTCAAGTCCAAGTGAAGTCACAAGTCATTGATGTTAAAGTCTAAGTCGAGTTGCAAGTCTTTTTACATTTTGTCAAGTCGAGTCTAAAGTCATCAAATTCATGACTCGAGTCTGACTCGAGTCCAAGTCATGTGACTCGAGTCCACACCTCTGCACTGAGTGACGTGCCTCAACTGGCTGCTGTTCACCGCACCGTCTCTTCTCAGTATTTAAACGGCAAATGTGAAAATTCAGCGATTTTGAATAAAAATAATCTAAAACTGGTGACGTTAAATGGAAAATAACTTTATAGTATAATCACTGGATACATATAACAATTTAATTATTTTTTTTCTTTTTACATTTTTTTTCTTTCCATGATGGCAGGTGAGGCCCCGCCTCACCTGCCTCTAGTGACTGCACGTCACTGGTGTCTATATTAGCTATATTAGCCTACTATCAAAGGGTGAACCGAATCTTCGTTGACAGAAATGTTGTATTTTAATTTTTATTCTACACATTTGTGCAACATTGGAAATCATTAGTAAAATGGAGGCTTCTAACAGGATGAGATAACTTCAGGAAATTACTGGCTCAGAATGGCCAAAGGTATAGATGTGTGTGTCCAAGTTAAAGGAAACGCCAGGCTGTCTTCTTCTTATGGATTTATTACAATCTTTGCAAGCTGGCTAACGTTTGCTGTGGTCTGGAACAACATGGCACACAAACAACTATGAGAAATGCAGCCAATATTGCATTCAGATAATGTGTCATGAGACATGCAAATATAGATTAAATACACAGATGACATAAGTAAAGGAAATTAAATGAGCTCAAATATATCTACAGACGAGGCATCAGTGACGTGCGGTCACTGGAGGCAGGTGAGGCCCAGAAAAAAAATGTAAAAAGAAAGAAAATTTATTAAATTGTTATATGTATTCAGTGATTATACTATAAAGTTATTTTACATTTAACTTCACCAGTTTTAGATTATTTTTATTCAAAAATCGCTGAATTTTCACATTTGCCGTTCAAATACTGAGAAGAGACGGTGCTGTGATCAGCAGCCAGTTGAGGCACGTCACTCAGTGCCTCAACATGGATTGCGCAATGACTCGTCTAACTGCTGGCCTGCTGTGCAGTGAGACTGTATTGCTATATGAATTATATTATACATTTCCATAGTTTAGTTAGCTGAGGTATATAATGTACAGTGTATTTTGTCAACAACTGTATGTGTGTAACGTATTTCTTGTGCTGAACAATCATAAAACTGCTGCCAAGACGCACTGGCTGATGCTCGCAGTAATCCCGCCTCCTGGTGCCGGTTAATGCACCTCCCGACGGGAGCGCCACACCAACCAAAGCCACACCCAAACCCTCCACGTGCAAGACCGAATCCACCCAAAAAAACGTAACAAGAAGCCAAAAAGTGCAAAAACAACAATGCTCGCGCCGGAGGAGCCGTATGTTTGGACGGCGTGGCGCAGTGGGAGAGTGGCCGTGCGCAACCCAAGGGTCCCTGGTTCAATCCCCACCTAGTACCAACCTCGTCATGTCCGTTGTGTCCTGAGCAAAACACTTCACCCTTGCTCCTGATGGGTGCTGGTTAGCGCCTTGCATGGCAGCTCCCTCCATCAGTGTGTGAATGTGTGTGTGAATGGGTAAATGTGGAAGTAGTGTCAAAGCGCTTTGAGTACCTTGAAGGTAGAAAAGCGCTATACAAGTACAACCCATTTATCATTTATAACTGCAGGGACACAACATTAGGTACACCTGCAGACTGCAGCACGGATTTCATATTTCATTCATTCACAACTCCTCCAACACGAACACCACTGTTCCTGCACTTATAAGTAAAGGTAAAACCATAATAACGTTTTTTTAATTAAATGTGCTTTTTTGTGTGCTACAGTTTGTATGTGTAAAGTTAAAGTTAAGTTAAAGTACCAATGATTGTCACACACACACTAGGTGTGGTGAAATGTGTCCTCTGCATTTGACCCATCCCCTTGATCACCCCCTGGGAGGTGAGGGGAGCAGTGGGCAGCAGCGGCGCCGCGCCCGGGAATAATTTTTGGTGATTTAACCCCCAATTCCAACCCTTGATGCTGAGTGCCAAGCAGGGAAGAATGCTGGTATGAGCTTTTAAACATAACCCGTTAACTGCTGCCAATCAAATGGTGAATAAGATACTCTTTAGGGTTCATATGTTTGTAAATCTGACTGTGATGAAGTCAGTGCCTCACCAGTCATGAACGCACGTCACTGCGAGGCATAATGATGCAATATGTACATACAGCTACCCTAAATAGCATGTTAGCATCAATTAGCTTGCAGTCATGCACTGACCAAATATGCCTGATAAGCACTCCAGCAAATTTATGGTGCGCATTCACGCACAGCGTAAAACGTTTGGTGGACAAAAAAAGGAGTGGCATAAAACACGTCTTTCTGTGGCAAGGTCGGATAAATTTGTACATGTAAACAAACTACGGTGCATTAAAGGACCGCCAAAAGGACTACGACAAAACGGTGCTTTCTAAATACTCTCATCAGTGAAGCATGTATAACATAAACAGTGGGATTTCTAACAATTGCGAAGGTTTGTGTCATGTTTGTTCTTCTACAAAAAATACATTTTCTACTTCATCTTTTTCCATTTTTACACATCTCTGAAAGACTGTCCAGTGAGCCACTAGGGCGGCGCTAAAGGCTCTAGAGCGGCGGGTTGCTGACCCCCGAACTAGTAGTACACGGTCTCCATCTAGTTGTACGCCAAACAATCACTTAATTAAATATTCAAATACAGTCTTACTGTTCAAACTGTGTGTAATGTTACAGTGGACATAAATATTAAATATTAAAAAGATTAAGATTAAAGTACCAATGATTGTCACACACACGAGGTGTGGCAAAATTATTCTCTGCATTTGACCCATCACCCTTGATCACCCCCTGGGAGGTGAGGGGAGCAGTGAGCAGCAGCGGTGGCCACGCCCGGGAATACTTTTTGGTGATATAACCCCCAATTCCAACCCTTGATGCTGAGTGCTAAGCAGGGAAGTAATGGGTCCCATTTTTATATTCTTTGGTATGACTCGAACTCACGACCTACCGATCTCAGGGCGGACACACTAACCACTTGGCCAGTGATTTTCAACCTTTTTTGAGCCAAGGCACATTTTTTGTGTTGACAAAATGTGGAGGCACACCACCAGCAGAAATCATTAAACAACGAAACTCAGTTGACAGAAAAAAGTCGTTGTCGCAATTGTTGGATATGACTTTAAACCATCACCAAGCATGCATCAATATAGCTCTTGTCTCAAAGTAGGTGTACTGTCACCACCTGTCACATCACCCCCTGACTTATTTGGAGTTTTTTGCTGTTTTCCTGTGTGTAGTGTTTTAGTTCTTGTCCTGCGCTCCAATTTTGGTGGCTTTTTCTCTTTTTTTTGGTAGTTTCATGTCTTCCTTTGAGCGATATTTCCCGCATCTACTTCGTTTTAGCAATCAAGGATATTTCAGTTGTTTTTATCCTTCTTTGCGTGGACATTGTTGATTGTCATGTCATGTTCGGATGTACATTGCGAACGCCATCTTTGCTCCACAGTAAGTCTTTGCTGTCGTCCAGCATTCTGTTTTTGTTTACTTTGTAGCCAGTTCAGTTTTAGTCTCGTTCTGCATAGCCTTCCCTCAGCTTCAATGCCCTTTCTTAGGGGCATTCACCTTTTGTTTATTTTTGGTTTAAGCATTAGAAACATTTTTACCTTCACACTGCCTCCCGCTGTTTCCGACATCTACAAAGCAATTAGCTACCTGCTGCCACCTACTGATATGGAAGAGTATTACAGGGTTACTCTGCCGAGCTCTAGACAGCAACGACACTCAACAACAACACTTCATTTACAGACTATAATTACTGGTTTGCAAAAAATGTTTTTAACCCAAATATGTGAAATTACATAATCTCTCATGGCACACCAGACTGTATCTCACAGCACACTAGTGGTTGAAAATCACTGCACTAGGCCACTGAGTAGATATACTGGTTAAAAAAAACCTCTCTCTTGTTTTTATTGAATACTTAAGCTTAATATGCTACCATATTTTATTGTTGGTCATTAAGGTGGTACTAGAGTTTTCTGAGGTTCTACTTGGTGAAAAAAGTTTGTTCCTTTTTCTTGGTTAAAAGTGTAATTATTTGCTTGGTTTTGCTTACTTGCATGTTTATTTATGTCCGGTTTGAATGTAACTTAGCTAGTGTGTTACCATGAATTGATTAACGTCGACCCCGGCTTAAACAAGTTGAAAAACTTATTCGGGTGCTACCATTTAGTGGTCAATTGTACGGAATATGTACTGTACTGTGCAATCTACTAATAAAAGTCTCAATCAATCAATCAAAACTATGTAAAGCGCTTTGAGGCACTAGAGAAAAGCGCTATATAAATGTAATTCACTTCACTTCACTTCTTCAAAAAATGACAAACATGTATATGTTTTTGGTCTATTCGTAGAGCAGTGTTTTTCACCCACACTGAGATACAGTCAGGTGTGCCGTGGGAGATGATCTAATTTCACCTATTTGGGTTAAAAACATTTTTTGCAAACCAGTAATTATAGTCTGCAACTGATGTGTTGTTGTTGAGTGTCGGTGCTGTCTAGAGCTCGGCAGAGTAACCATGTTATACTCAGTAGGTGGCAGCCGGTAGCTAATTGCTTTGTAGATGTCGGAAACAGCGGGAGGCAGTGTGCAGGTAAAAGGGTATCTAATGCTTAAACCAAAAATAAACAAAAGGTGAGTCCCCCTGAGCAAAGGCATTGAAGCTTAGGGCATACTTGCCAACCTTGAGACCTCCGATTTCGGGAGGTGGGGGTGGGCGTGGTCGGGTGGGACGGGGGCGTGGTTGGGGCGTGGCTAAAAGGGGAGGAGTATATTTACAGCTAGAATTCCCCAAGTCAAGTATTTCATATATATATATATTTATTTATTTATTTTATTATATATATATATATATATATATATATATATATATATATATTTTATTATTTATATATATATATATATATATATATATATACATATATATATATATATATATATATATATATATATATATATATATATATATATATATATATATATATATAAAATAAATACTTGAATTTCAGTGTTCATTTATTTACACATTTACACACACATAACACTCATCTACTCATTGTTGAGTTAAGGGTTGAATTGTCCATCCTTGTTCTATTCTCTGTCACTATTTTTCGAACCATGCTGAACACCCTCTCTGATGATACATTGATGTGTGGCACGCACAAAAGTGCTTTCATCAAATGCACTAGATGGCAGTATCGTCCTGTTTAAGAGTGTCACAACATTGCTGTTTACGGCAGACGAACTGCTTTACGGTATACAAAAAAGTGACTGCTGTTGTTGTGTGTTGTTGCCACGCTGGGAGGACGTTAATGAAACTGCTTAACAATAAACCCACATAAGAAACCAAGAACTCGCCCTCCATCATTCTATAGTTATAACGTGATTGGGCAGGTACGCTTTTTTATATTGTGGAGGACCTGAGTCCGCCCGAATTTCGGGAGTTTTTCGGGAGAAAATTTGTCCGGGGAGGTTTTCGGGAGAGGCGCTGAATTTCGGGAGTTTCC
The DNA here is from genome assembly GCF_033978685.3 of Nerophis lumbriciformis. Lineage (NCBI taxonomy): Eukaryota > Metazoa > Chordata > Actinopteri > Syngnathiformes > Syngnathidae > Nerophis > Nerophis lumbriciformis. Next base: position 25,686,257 of record NC_084575.2, read on the forward strand.
CGGAAAATCCGGGAGGGTTGGCAAGTATGGCTTAGGGAAGGCTATGCAGAACGAAAATAAAACTGAACTGGCTACAAAGTAAACAAAAACAGAATGCTGGACGACAGCAAAGACTTACTGTGGAGCAAAGACAGCGTCCACAAAGTACATCCGAACATGACATGACGATCAACAATGTCCCCACAAAGAAGGATAGCAACAACTTAAATAGTCTTGACTGCTAAAACAAAGTAGATGCGGGAAATATCGCTCAAAGGAAGACATGAAAATGCTACAGGAAAATACCAAAAAAAGAGAAAAAGTCACCAAAATCGGAGCTAAAACACTACACACAGGAAAACAGCAAAAAACTCCAAATAAGTCAGGGCGTGATGTGACAGGTGGTGACAGTACACCTACTTTGAGACAAGAGCTATGTTGACGCATGCTTGATTATGCTTTAAAGTCATATCCAACAATTGCGACAACAACTTTTTACTGTCAACCGAGTTTCGTTTTTTTAATGATTTCTGCTGGTGGTGTGCCTCCGCATTTTTTCAACGCAAAAAATGTGCCTTGGCTCAAAAAAGGTTGAAAAACACTGTCATAGAGGATGTGGTTAACTTAAAAAAACATATATTTTACTTTATGTCCAAAGCGAGTTTGTAAGTATGTGCACTTTCTTTGAAGAAACACTAAAAACTCAGTTGAAATAACTCAAAGGATATATATTTGTCATTCACGTCCTAATTTGACTGACAGGGTGGCCACTGGAGAAGGTCGGTCATGTGGTGTGCCTGCAAGTCCGGCGACACAATAACGCCCCCTGGTGTCTGTCCGGTCATCCCGCCCTCACACCCGACTCCTCCCCGACCCCCCCCCGTCCCGGTATGACACGCTTGACCCTTCGTATAAACCAATCCCAATCATGAACTCTTCTCACCCCACCAGCCTTTTCCTTGCCACACTCACTCCTCACCGTTTGGCATGCAAAGAGAGACACGGAGAGAGATAGAAACCAAACAAAAAAACAAACATCCGACCACATCTGGTTTGGTTTTGCTGCTGAGATCTCTCCCGACATTCAACAGGGTCTTAAAAATGAACTTCAGTCTGATGTATGTATTTGTATGCTGTAATGACAAGGGTTGTAACTGCTTACTTCCACAATGGCACTAAACACTATTAAATGGCCCTTCGCATTGGCGTTGTTAGGCCTATTTTAGGGGGGCTCAAACCCCCCTAAAATATTCTTAAGCCCCCCTAAATAATTTGGTGTTATATATATATATATATATATATAATTATTATTATTATTTTTTATCAAATACATGCCGACATTTTCATTATAAAGTTGCCCGAATATGAGTTTAAATAAATAATCATATATTCACTCAGTTTCCCCTCACTTCATAGCGTAAATCACCAAAAATGATTCCCGGGCGCGGCACCGCTGCTGCCCACTGCTCCCCTCACCTCCCAGGGGGTGAACAAGGGGATGGGTCACATTTCACCACACCTAGTGTGTGTGTGTGACAATCATTGGTACTTTAAGGTAGAGAGCCCCTTTAGTGCGTCGGTATCCAATCCATTCCACTTGTTCATATAGAAAATGCCCACATCACTCAAAATCCAGTCCGCAATTTTCTCTGCGACCTTGCCTGCGGTCCTTGGACTTGTTCATATAGAAAATGCCCACATCACTCTTGTAGAATCTATATAAAGTAATATACATTAGCCTAATGTTAAAATAATGACAAAAACATAATTGAATATATTTGTTTTATTGTATTGTTACATTAATAGCTGTTGTATTATTATAGGATGGCTT
>NC_084575.2:25693066-25773066 GCF_033978685.3 Nerophis lumbriciformis
CTTTGAGCCTATAACAATCTGTATGGTTCTTTTCCTCCTTGGTCCGTAGGACACGCCGTCCACAGTTTCCAAAAATAATTTGAAATGTGGATTCGTCAGACCACAGAACACTTTTCCACTTTGTATCAGTCCATCTTAGATGAGCTCAGGCCCAGCGAAGCCGACGACGTTTCTGGGTGTTGTTGATAAATGGTTTTCGCCTTGCATAGGAGAGTTTTAACTTGCACTTACAGATGTAGCGACCAACCGTAGTTACTGACAGTGGGTTTCTGAAGTGTTCCTGAGCCCATGTGGTGATATCCTTTACACATTTATGTCGCTTCTTGATGCAGCACAGCCTGAGGGATCGAAGGTCACGGGCTTAGCTGCTTACGTGCAGTGATTTCTCCAGATTCTCTGAACCCTTTGATGATATTACGGACCGTAGATGGTGAAATCCCTAAATTCCTTGCAATAGCTGGTTGAGAAAGGTTTTTCTTAAACTGTTCAACAGTTTACTCACGCATTTGTTGACAAAGTGGTGACCCTCGCCCCATCCTTGTTTGTGAATGACTGAGCATTTCATGGAATCTACTTTTATACCCAATAATGGCACCCACCTGTTCCCAATTTGCCTTGTTCACCCGTGGGATGTTCCAAATAAGTGTTTGATGAGCATTCCTCAACTTTATCAGTATTTATTGCCACCTTTCCCAACTTCTTTATCACGTGTTGCTGGCATCAAATTCTAAAGTTAATGATTATTTGCAACAACAAAAAAAAGTTTATCAGTTTGAACATCATTTGTAGCATATTCAACTGAATATGGGTTGAAAATGATTTGCAAATCATTGTATTCCGTTTATATTTACATCTAACACAATTTCCCAACTCATATGGAAACAGGGTTTGTAAATCTACATTCTCTGAATGTTCATTTTAGGGCTTTCAAAAAGGACAATCATACTTTTTGGGATTAAAAATGCAAACACAATCAACCCATCTGCAGTGCTTGCACACATGATCAGTCAATGCTGTAGTGACAGGCTGCAGGATCAAACAAATCAATATGGAAGACGCTTAACAGCAGGTTGGCCGTTGACAGGGGTTGTATAATGATTTGTTTTTCCACATTTGAAACGCTTCCTTGTGGTCTACATGTAATTAAATGGTGGTTCTTTAGTCCAAATGTTGCATAGATTTTGTATTACACACCATCAAATGCGTCGTTTTCTGGGCGGTCTTATGGACATGTCGAAGCTCTCCTCCGGGCCAAGCTCTCTTCGACTGCGTCTCCGCCCCATCAGGCATGTTGTAGTTTCTAGCCCTGTCCATATATATGTTAGCACTACACTGCAAAAAGTTCAAAAACAAGAAAAAATAATACAAAAATTAGGGGTATTTTATTGGAACTAAGTAAAATTATCTGCCAATTGTCAAGATGTGGACTTTGGCGTGGTTTGTTTTCCCATGGTGCAGATGATTTGGACCGGACATGGCGTGAAGGTAAATACATATTTAATTTTAACACTCAAAAAAAGAACAAACAAAAGGCGCTCACAGTGGAGGCACAAAACTTAACGCAGGGAACAAAAACCTGGACTATGCATAACTATGAACATGGCAAAAGAAAAGACACTAACTGTGGCATAAATAAACACAACTTAATTGCAGAAGAAAAGAGCAGCATGAACTATGACCTGGACAGAGTAAGCAGCGTGTCAAGATGTGATGTCGCCAGGCCGACCAACAGTAAATGACAGGCTTAAATAGTCGTGTGGTGATTGAAAACGGGTGCGTGAGTTCAAATGAATCAGGTGCGTGAGTCGTGAGGACAGGTGAACTGATTGGTAGTCATGGAAACAAAACGGAGTGAAAAAACAGAAAAGTGCAAAAACCAAACAGAACATTGCCAAACTAAACATGACAACCAAGACATGACACCAATAGAACAAGAACATTTGGCTTGTCAAGACTTTCTAAAACAAGTAAAATTAGCTAACCTCAATGAACCCCAAAATATCTTAAAATAAGTATATTCTCATTAATAAGAAGTGCACTTTTCTTGGTAGAAAAAAAGAGACCTTTTTGCTCAATATGTTGAAAAATATTCTTAAATTAAGTAAATGCTAGTGCCATTATCTTGACATAATGATATGCGTTCGGCATTACATTTCTTGAAACCAACGAACTTATACTCAAAACTAATTTATTGTTCTTAATGGGAAGGCAACAAGGCAACCGCTTGTTACTCTCGGGGTCTCCTAGCCGCTCAGGCAAATCATATTGTCTAAAAATGCATTTTTCCATCGATAACATGACATCATCGCGCCAAGTGCGTGCTCTTTCAGTCAATTAGTGTGCATATATACAAAAAAAATGTAATTGTAATTTTAAGGAATTTATCTGAATGTGCATGAACTATTTCTGTTCAAAATAGTTAAAATCAAATCAAATCAAATCAACTTTATTTATAAATGTCACATGTTAAATGTTTAAATATTAACTGTCAGTTTACTGTACTGTGCAAACTGTACTACTATATGAGTACGTATTTTCTATTGTTTCATTGAAAATAAAACAGCAAAGTCCATTTGGCTGTCATCTGTTTTAATTATGAGACACAATTGTGTCAAAATCAAGATTTTTTTTTTCATGCTTGAAGCAAGAAATTATTACTTTAAAAAAGTAGTTTTATACTTGTGAGTGTTGATGAGACAGCTTTGCAACAGTTAAAATTCTAGTTTCAAGCATGTTTTACTCAATATAGGTCATAAAATCTCAGCAACAAGCTGTAATATCTTACTGAGATCATTTAGGACCAAAACACTTAAAACAAGTAAAACACTCTAACATAAAATCTGCTTAGTGAGAAGAATTATCTTATCAGACAGAAAATAAGCAAATATCACCCTTATTTGAGATAATTAATCTTACTTAGATTTCAGTTTTTGCAGTGTATATGTTACAGCGGAGGATTTTAGCATGCATTTTAGAAGCAGTCCTGAGGTGCATTTGCATTGAAATCTTTTTTTTTTTTTTGTGCACAAAGGTGGCTCCTGTGAGACATTGTGCCTCTGACCATGAATGTCAAGAAGAATATGCAAGAAAATGCATACTGCAAGATGCCTTTTTCACATAGGAGACATGCAAATATATTTTTTTATAGGAAAAAACTTACTTCATAGAAAAAAACAAAATGCCAGCAGACACAAAAATGCATCAGTTAAATTATTTGTAGAGATGTCCGATAATGGCTTTTTTGCCGATATCCGATATCCCGATATTGTCCAACTCTTACCGATTCCGATGTGGAATTAACACATTATTATGCCTAATTTGGACAACTAGGTACGGTGAAGATAAGGTACTTTAAAAAAAATAAAAAATAAAATAAGATAAATAAATTAAAAACATTTTCTTGAATAAAAAAAAAAGTAAAACAATATACAAACAGTTACATAGAAACTAGTAATTAATGAAAATTAGTAAAATTAACTGTTAAAGTTTAGTACTATTAGTTGACCAGCATGTGTGCTTACGGACTGTATCCCTTGCAGACTGTATTGATATATAATGTAGGAACCAGAATATTAATAACAGAAAGAAACAACCTGTTATGATCCGCTGCCCGGATCATATTTTCTGTTTACGTTTTCAAGATACTTGTGTTTTTGGTTAGTTTTGGACTCCTTGAGTACCTGTTTTGTACACCTGAGTTTGTTGCCATGGCTGCTTATTATTTTCACCTGCCGCGTTTGTTCCCGACACGCACCTGTTTGTCATCACTGACATTATTATTTAAGCCTGTCCTCCCTGTCATTCGTTCTTGCTTCGTAGTTTGTTTTCATGCAACAGTTGACGACTTTTGTTCTGGCTCTGTACCTGTTAGCTTCCACGCTAAACTCCTTTTTTACCTTCTAGCTCCCATGCTAGCTCTTTTAGTTTTTGCCTTATGTGCTATGAGCACCCTTTTCTTTGTTCCAGTATAATTTATTCCGGTAAATAAATCATTTCTTTTACCTTCACGCTGTGTCCGAAGTCGGTTGCATCCTGGGAGAACGAAACCCCGCATCACCATGCACCCCGGTCGTCACACAACCCTTTTGTGTGAATGAGTGTGAATGAATGTGAATGGGGGAGGGAAGTGTTTTGGGTTGGTGCACTAATTGTAAGTGTATCTTGTGTTTTTTATGTTGATTTAATTAAAAAAAACAAAAAACAAAACAGGGCAGCACGGTGGAAAAGGGGTTAGTGCGTCTGCCTCACAATACGAAGGTCCTGAGTAGTCGTGAGTTCAATCCCGGCCTCGGGATCTTTCTGTGTGGAGTTTGCATGTTCTCCCCGTGACAGCGTGGGTTCCCCCCGGGTACTCCGGCTTCCTCCCACCTCCAAAAACATGCACCTGGGGATAAGTTGATTGGCAACACTAAATTGGCCCTAGTGTGTGGATGTGAGTGTGAATGTTGTCTGTCTATCTGTGTTGGCCCTGTGATGAGGTGGCGACTTGTCCAGGGTGTACCCCGCCTTCCGCCCGATTGTAGCTGAGATAGGCTCCAGCGCCCCCCGCGACCCCGAAGGGAATAAGCGGTAGAAAATGGATGGATGGAAAAAAAAAACAATACCGATAATAAAAAAAACGATACCGATAATTTCCGATATTACATTTTAACGCATAATCGATATTCTTATGTTTTTATGTGTTATTAAGAAGTTAGTTTTTGCTTGCAATTTCGTTATACCGTATTTTTTGGAGTATAAGTCGCACCAGAGTATAAGTGGCACCTGCCAAAAATGCATAATAAAGAAGGAAAAAAACATATATAAGTCGCACTGGAGTATAAGTCACATTTTTGGGGGAAATTTATTTGATAAAAGCCAACACCAAGAATAGACATTTGAAAGGCAATTTAAAATGAATAAAGAATAGTGAACAACAGGCTGAATAAGTGTACGTTATATGAGGCATAAATAACCAACTGAGAACGTGCCTGGTATGTTAACGTAACATATTATGGTAAGAGTCATTCAAATAACTAACATATAGAACATGCTATACGTTTACCAAACAATCTGTCACTCCTAATCTCTAAATCCCATGAAATCTTATACGTCTAGTCCAGGGGTCGGCAACCTTTACCAGTCAAAGAGCCATTTTGACCAGTTACACAAATTAAAGAAAACAATGGGAGCCACTAAATTCTTTTGAAATTTAAAATGAAATAACACTGCATACAACGGTTTTTTTCTTGCTTTGTGCTATGTATAAACCAAGGGTCTCAGACACGCGGCCCACACCTTAATATGAAAATTGAATGTTAGTGCGAACCGCGGGTTTTATATGAATGGCGCGTGACAGCGTCATACTTGTCAACACTCCCGATTTTTCCGGCAGACTATGATTGTCAAGGCAACTGTTCTCTCGAACTTGCCGTGATGGTACAGCATTTAGCGCCCACTAAAATCAGCGTGCCGGCCCAGCCACACGTTGTATGGGGCTTCTGCTTGCACACGTAAGGCATACTTGGTCAATAACCACACAGGTTACACTGACGGTGGCTGCATAAAAAACTTTAACACTCTTACTAATAATGCGCCACACTGTGAACCCACATCAAACAAGAATGACAAACACATTTCGGGAGAACATCCGCACCGTAACACAACATAAACACAACAGAACAAATACCCAGAATCCCATGCAGCCCTAACTCTTCACCTCAACCGACGCACAGAGGGGGGGTTGATGTGTGAGGGAGCAGGGTTGGGGTGGGGGCGGGGTTTGGTGGTAGCAGGGGTGTATAATGTAGCCCGGAAAAGAGTCAGGGCTGCATGGGATTCTGGGTATTTGTTCTGTTGTGTTTATGTTGTGTTAAGGTGCAGATGTTCTCCCGGAATGTGTTTGTCATTCTTGTTTGGTTTTGGTTCAAAGTGTGGCGCATTATTAGTAAGAGTGTTAAAGTTGTTTTAAATGGCCACCGTCAGTGTAACCTGTGTGGCTGTTGACCAAGTATGCCTTGCTGTCACTTACGTGTGCAAGCAGAAGATGCATATAACAAGAGGCTGTGTTGGCATGCTGTTTATACAGATTGTAGAGGGCGCTAAATGCTGTACCATCATGGCACGCCCTTATTATTAATGTAAGGGTGAAAATCGGAGAATATTAATCCCGGGAGTTTTCTGCAGGAGGCACTGAAATCCGGAAGTCTCCTGGGAAAATCGCAAGTATGCGGCTGAGCCGCATCAGACTGATCAAAGAGCCGCGGGTTGCCGACCCCTGGTCTAGTCTCTTACGTGAATGAGCTAAATAATAATATTTGATATTTGACGGTAATGTCTTAATAATTTTACACATAAGTCGCTCCTGAGTATAAGTCGCACCCCCGGCCAAACTATGAAAAAAAATGCAACTTTTAGTCCGAAAAATACTGTATTTTCTATTCTATTCTATTATATTCATATGAATCCCTTCCCTACTGTAGTTCAGAGTTAATGAAAAATTAAAAACATTCAGTACCTCTAAACGTAAACAACTGTCAAAAAGTTCAATATTGTTAAATATCGGTTCATGCAATACATTACCGAGTCTTTGATTGATCTCTTTGTCTGACTTGAACTCCTGGAATCGAATAAGTTTTGCACTACAGTAAAATAAAATAAAAAATTGATATGCAGCTGTATATATATTGGTCTGTTTGTGCATGCGGTTGCTAGGATATGGAGACCGCAGGTCACCTTGAAAACTATGCTGGAGATTATTTGATTTTTGATCCTGAAAGAGATATCAGCGATGCGGCAGTGGCGTCTCTGTGCACGGCAATAAAGTATGTAAAAAGTCTTTCTACGGCGTGAAAAGATTTGATTATGAAAACAACATTCATTTCAATGAGAATATTGTTCAAGTCAATTACAAATAATGTTGCAAACCTTCTTCAGTCTCTGAAATCAATACTAGTGTACCTATTGCAAAGGGCAGTAAGTGAAGTAGTGCAAAATATTACAATACCAACACGATAAAAAAAAAGACAACACTACCCGAGTTAGAACGCTATTTAGAACAAGAGGATATGCTTTTAAGTGACCAGATCACATTCCACAAAACAGACTTGTCGGCTCTCTTTGAGGACAAAGGTTGCGCCGCTGTATTAAATATTAAAGCCTTGCAGGATAACATTGCAGTAATGTGGGCTTTAAAAACATGCGAGGTGAGTTGGTAACATTTGCTTTGATTAATTAATGAATCGCAATCAAAGTTAGCACAAATTAGTATCGGGTTTTTAATGTTTTGTAAATAAATTAAAAAAATCTACTCCCAAGTGGGCCGGACTGGTAAAATCACGACACAATAACTTAAAAATAAAGACAACTTCAGATTGTTTTTTTTTTTGTTTAAAAATAGAACAAGCACATTCTGAAAATGTGCAAATCCTAATGTTGTTGCGAGGTGAGTTGCTTTGATTAATTAATGAATCGCAATCAAAGGTAGCACAAATTAGTATCTGGTTTTTTAATGTTTTGTAAACAAATAAAAAAAGTTTGTCCACCTTAAAGCAGGGGCGTCAAACTCATTTTAGATTTGATTTGATTTTTTTGATTTTTATTAAGGATCCCCATTAGCTGGTTGCCTCAACAACCCACTAGTCTTCCTGGGGTCCACAATTCAATACAATTACAAGTAAAAGCATATCATTATAACTACACAATACAGAAAAAATAAAATAAAATAAAAGCATCAATAAGAAAACAAGCAAACAATTTACAGTCACAGAATAATAATTACCGTATAAATATAACTACACAATATAAAACCAAACAAATCATCAACGAGCAAGCTAATTTAGATACTCAGATAAAATATCATATCAGGGGCCACATGGAGAAAAATCTACTCCCGAGTGGGCCGGACTGGTAAAATCTCAGCACGATAACTTAAAAATTGTCATGTCTGTGTGATCATGTTTTGTTTTAATCATGTTCGGTTTTGTTTTTGGACTTTTTGTGCACTTTTGTTTGTTTTGTCACCATAGCAACCATTCGTTTTCACCTGTCACGTCACGCACCTGTTTCACGTTTTGAGTCACGCACCTGTTTTCACTAATCATGTCTGTAGTATTTAAGTTCATTGTTTTCAATTTGTCTTTCTGGCGACATCCCACATTTATGCTCTGCACATTCCTGACACTTGTTTTCATGTCCATCTTTCATGCTGCTACTTTAGTCCAAGCCAAGTAAGTTTTGTTTATTAATGCTATAGTCTTTTGGTTTTATAGTTTGTTCTCCGCCACTGTGCGCGCTTTTCGTTTGTACTTTTTTTTGATAGTAATAAACAATCATGTACTTACATTCCCGTCTCGCCCGAGCCAACTTTCCGTTGCCTTCTGGAAAAACTAAACCCAAGGACCAAGTCCTGACAAAAATAAAGACAACTTCTGATTGTTTTCTTCCTTTAAAAATAGAACAAGCACATTCTGAAAATGTACAAATAATAATGTTGGTTTTATTTTTTTTACATTTAAATGTTGCGGTTAATAGTATTCTATCTTTATTTGTCGTTATTTATACTTTCTGAATAAATGATGGGATAATGTTCATCAGTCAACTCATCGGTGTTCATTTTCAATCCATCAAGATAAGAAAATGATATCAAAATCAAATTACAGGATGTTATTTATGTACTTCAGGGGTGTCGAACTCATTTTAGATGGGGGGGGCCACATGGAGAAAAATCTACTCCCAAGTGGGCTGGACTGGTAAAATCACGGCACGATAACTTAAAAGTAAAGACAACTTCAGATTGTTTTTTTTTCCGTTTAAAAATAGAACAAGCACATTCTGAAAATGTACAAATAATAATGTTTTTTTTTGCACTTACATGTTGCGGTTAATAGTATTCTATCTTTATTTGTCGTTATTTATATTTTCTGAATACATTATGTGATAATGTTCAGCAGTCAACTCATTGGTGTTCATTTTCAATCCATTAAGATAAGAAAATTGTATCAAAATCAAATTACAGAATGTTATTTATGCACTTCAGGGGTGTCAACCCCATTTTAGATGGTGGGGCCACATTGAGGAAAATCTACTCCCAAGTGCGCCTGACTGGTAAAATCACGACACGATAACTTAAAAATAAAGACAACTTCAGATTGTTTTTTTTTTTGTTTAAAAATAGAACAAGCACATTCTGAAAATGTGCAAATCCTAATGTTGTTGCGAGGTGAGTTGGTAACATTTGCTTTGATTAATTAATGAATCGCAATCAAAGTTAGCACAAATTAGTAACGGGTTTTTAATGTTTTGTAAATAAATAAAAAAAGTTTGTCTACCTTAAAGCAGGGGTGTCAAACTCAATTTAGATTTTATTTTATTTTTTGGATTTTTATTAAGGATCCCCATTAGCTGGTTGCCTCAACAACCCACTAGTCTTCCTGGGGTCCACAATTCAATACAATTACAAGTAAAAGCATATCATTATAACTACACAATACAGAAAAAAATAAATAAAATAAAAGCATCAATAAGAAAACAAGCAAACAATTTACAGTCACAGAATAATAATTACCGTATAAATATAACTACACAATATAAAACCAAACAAATCATCAACGAGCAAACTAATTTAAATACTCAGATAAAATAGTATTTCAGGGGCCACATGGAGAAAAATCTACTCCCAAGTGGGCCGGACTGGTAAAATCACGGCACGATAACTTAAAAATAAAGACAACTTCAGATTGTTTTTTTTTCTTTTAAAAGTAGAACAAGCACATTCTGAAAATGTACAAATAATAATGTTGGTTTTATTTTTTTTTACACTTAAATGTTGCGGTTAATAGTATTCTATCTTTATTTGTCGTTATTTATACTTTCTGAATAAATGATGTGATAATGTTCATCAGTCAACTCATTGGTGTTCATTTTATATCTATCAAAATAAGAAAATTATATTAAAATCAAATTACAGTATGTTATTTATGTACTTCAGGGGTGTCAAACTCATTTTAGATCAGGGGCCAAATGCAGGAGCAAAGGTCACCGCCTCTGGCATTGGTGTCGAGGGTGGAGCACCATCAGCTAGGGGCGGGGCATGCGCGGGACGGCGAGACACAGCTGGCAGGTGATTAGATTTCCAAGGTGGTACGTGTTAATCTAATCATCTGTTGTCTTTAACAGTAAGCGGCCGGGAGCAGAGGAGGAGGGAGGATTGGGAGTGACGGCAACGTCATGACATGCCGAAAGACATTTTGAAAATCTTGTTAAAAAACATTACAATTTTGTTAAACCTGCACGCTTGGCTCTTGTGCCGTGTCTACAGTGGAGCTGCTAGGAAGCGACTTCCACATTAGTGTAACATTATTTACATACAAAAAGTTGTATACAGGAATTGTTGGTAATTTGGAGTGCATAACCTAAAAAATTATCGTATTTTTAATATTATGTTCAATAATATTGTAACTATGCTCTGTTCCACAATTAAAATGCAATGACTACAATTTTTCATGCGGGTCTGCCATTTATTTAGACCGGGGAGTCAGCAACCCGCGGCTCTTTAGTGCCGCCCTAGTGGCTCCCTGGACCTCTTTCAGAGATGTGTGAAAATGGAAAAAGATGAAGAAAAAAATTATAATTTTGTTTTAATATATTTTCTGTAGGAGAACAAACATGGCACAAACCTTTGAATTGTTAGAAATCCCACTGTTTATATTAAACATGCTTCACTGACAAGCACCGTTTTGTCCTACTAATTTCAGCGATCCTTGAACTCAACATAGTTTGTTTACATCAGTGACGTGCAGTGAGGTTCATGGCTGGTGAGGCACTGACTTCATCACAGTCAGATTTACAAACATATGAACCCTAAAGAGTATCTTATTCACCATTTGATTGGCAGAAGTTAACGGGTTATGTTTAAAAGCTCATACCAGCATTCTTCCCTGCTTGGCACTCAGCATCAAGGGTTGGAATTGGGGGTTAAATCACCAAAAATGATTCCCGGGCGCGGCGCCGCTGCTGCCCACTGCTGCCCACTGCTCCCCTCACCTCCCAGGGGGTGATCAAGGGGATGGGTCAAATGCAGAGGACACATTTCATTACACCTAGTGTGTGTGTGACAATCATTGGTACTTTAACTAAACTTTAACTTTACACATACAAACTGTAGCACACAAAAGGCACATTTAATAAAAAAAAACGTTATTATGGTCTTACCTTTACTTATAAATGAAGTCCATGCGCCGCTGTTGTGCTGGATTAATGCACCCCCGCCGACGGGAGTGTTATATCAACTAAGGCCCTCACTTAAACTTTCCACGTGCAAGATTGAATCTATTTAAAAAAGTGTAACCGAGGGTTTATAAATGTCACCTATACTGTATGAAACTACAAAATAACAAACACGGAGGCTCCAGTTTACACGAGGACCACTTTATTTACCTTCTTTCAAAAACCTCCGCTCCACTCCAACGTGTCATCACTTCCGCTCTTAGCGCCTTCAAAATAAGAGCTCAAGGCATATACTGTATAACAGCGCATAACAGGAACTTAACATCACAAAGAGGAAAGCCCATGAAAATAGGTTACAAAAGTTCTTTAATAAGAAGCCAAAAAGTGCAAAAACAATAATGTTCGTGTTGGAGGAGTTGTGAATTAGGGTACACCTGCAGTCTGCAGGTGTACCTAATGTTGTGTCCCTGCAGTCATTCACAACTCCTCCAACACGAACATTATTGTTTTTGCACTTTTGGGTTCTTATGAAATAACTTTTTTAAATAGATTCAATCTTGCACGTGGAAAGTTTAAGTGTGGGCTTTAGTTGATATAACACTCCCGTCAGGGGGTGCCTTTTTACGGCGAGGGTGCAGGAGGCGGGATTACTGTGAGCCTCAGCCAGTGCGTCTTTTGCAGCCGTTTTAAGATCACTCAGCACAAGAAATACTTTACACACATACAGTTGTTGACAAAATATACTGTACATTATATACCTCAGCAGACCAGCAGTTAGCCGAGTCATTGCGCAATCCATGTTGAGGCACTGAGTGACGTGCCTCAACTGGCTGCTGTTCACCGCACCGTCTCTTCTCAGTATTTGAACGGTAAATGTGAAAATTCAGTGATTTTAATTAAAAATAATCTAAAACTGGTTAAGTTAAATGGAATATAACTTTATAGTATAATCACAGGATACATATAACAATTTAATACACATTTTTTTCTTTTGACATTTTTTTTCTGGCCTCACCTGCCTCTAGTGACTGCACGTCACTTGTTTACATATACAACTTTCTCCGACGCTGTCAAGGAAAGGCGTGTTTTATGCCACTCCTTCTTTGTCTCCTTTTGTCCACCAAATGTTTTATACTGTGCGTGAATGCACAAAGGTGAGCTTTGTTGATTTTATTGATCTGCTGGAGTGCTTAACAGGCATATTTGGTCAATAGCATGCAAGCTAATTGATGCTAGCATGCTATTTAGGCTAGCCTCGTTTGTAGATATATTTGAGCTCATTTAATTTCCTTTACTTATGTCCTCTGTGTATTTAATTTTTATTTGCATGTCTCATGACACGTTATCTGTATTTAAGCGAGTAATTTGTGTGCCATGTTGTTCCAGACCACAGCAAACGTTAGATTGTAATAAATCCATTAGAAGAAGACAGCCTACCGTTTCCTTAAAATTGGACACACACATCTATACCTTTGGCCATAAAAAGCCAGTAATTTCCAGAAGTTATCTCATCCTGTTTAGAAGCCTTTTTCCTATGTTTGCAAAAATGTGTAGAATAAAAATGAAAAGACAACAATTCCTTTGATAGTAGGCTAATATAGCTAATATAGACACTTACATCATGTGTTGCCCTCATTATAAGACTTATATAAGGCTTTTAATTTTTTTGTGGCTCCAGACAGATTTTTTTTGTTGCATTTTTGGTCCAATATGGCTCTTTTAAGTTGCCGACCCCTGGTTAAGACAATTATGACAAAAACTAAAATATTAAAAACAAATAAATAAATAAATAAATAAAAAGAATAGTCTCAACGCCAGTTCATTGCATGAAAATATGTGTGAATGTTTATGGCCATATGAAGAAATAAACTAGTTTTATTCAGCTACTAGGAGCGACAAGGCCTGCTGGCATCCAAGTTAACTGATCCATAGCACCACTGGCAGCAGGTACAGTTTCTCTTTGTTTTCTTTAAAACTCTGGTTATAAACCTTAACATCATGCCACCCGTAAAAAAAAAAAGTTGCTTAGGAAGAAGTGGAGGAACTTGGACTATTTATCACAAGAGCTATCAGTCATAAGCAAACAGAAAAAGACAGAGGTCAAAACACTTAAACTAATAAATGTTGAGAAGGATAAAAAGATTGCTGTACTGGAAAACCGGGTGGCCGTCTTTGGAACAATACACAAGAATAAACGACTTGATAATCACAGGATTAGAAATAAAACCTCCATCATATGCCAGAGTAGTGAGGAACAATCAGGACCAGGAACCGAACCAAATGGACCAAGTAAATACTTTCATGCATTCTAAAAGGGATTGCAATTTAAACATGTCATCTCCCAAGGAGAAGGAAAGAGGACAAACCCGCCATTATTCTAAGATTGGATCTTCTCAGACAGGGGAGCACTGAGGTCTACATAAATGAGCTCCCGACATAGAAAAACGTAGATATAGTCAGTAAATACAATCGACTTGGATGTCCAACTGCGAGGTTTTCATTAAGCTGAACGGTACACCAGAGGAAGCTACAGTTCTACTTATTAGAAACATGGAGAAACTGGACAAATAGTGAAGAAAAACATTGTTGGACATGAATACAAAATGGACTAATGCACATTTTCACGGACCCAAAATATCGATGCAACTGATAAAATATATGACGGAACAAAATAGTGATTACAATTCATTCATTCCTGTCATTCATGAATGTTAATATTACAAAACCCAAAAACCATTAGCATAGTACCTGTCATGACTTGGACTTTGGTTTGGTTTGTTCTCCCGAGGTGCAAATGAACTGGACTGGTCAAGGCTTGAAGGTGGGTACATGATTTATTTAAACTATCAAAAAAGGAATAAACGAAAAGCGCGCACAGGGGCGGAGGTACAAAACTAGACTATAAACACAAAACTTGCACATTGGCAGAAACTATGAACAATTAAACAAAACACTAACTGTGGCTTAATAAACAAAAACTTACTTGGCATGGAACTGGCATGAAAAAAAGAGTAGCAAGGGTCATCAGGGTGCGGAGAGTGTGCAGGAGCATAAATGCGGGGATGTCGTCAGGACGAACAACAGAAAATGAATGAACTTAAATACTATGGACATGATTAGTGAAAGCAGGTGCGTGACTCAAAACGTGAAACAGGTGCGTGACGTGACAGGTGAAAAGTAATGGTTGCTATGGTGACAAACAAGAGTGCACAATGAGTCCACACGTGGAACAGGTGAAACTAATGGGTAATCATGCAAACAAGACAAGGGAGTGAAAAGCCAGAAACTAAACTAAACATGACTTAAAACAAAATATGATTACACAGACATGACAGTACCGCAATACTGATGAATCATATTCGGTACTATACCGCCTCTGAAAAGTACCGGCCATTGGTGCATCTACACCTAACATCCACTGTAATGATACCAACTACGTATTTAGTCAATACTACTATGATTATGTCGATATTTTTTGGCATCACAACATCATCTTTCGTTTAAAAAAAAATTATATTATGTTTATAAACTCAGGAAATATGTCCCTGGACACATGAGGACTTTGAATATGACCAATGTATGATCCTGTAATGACTTGGTATCGGATTGATACCCAAATTCGTGGTATCATCCAAAACTAATGTAAAGTATCAAACAACAGAAGAATAAGTGATTATTACATTTTAACAGAAGTGTAGATAAAACATGTTAAGAGAGAAAGTAAGCATATATTAACAGTAAATGAACAAGTAGATTAATAATTAATTTTCTACCACTTGGCCTTGTGGTTAGAGTGACCGCCCTGAGATCCTTAGGTTGTGAGTTCAAGCCCCGGCCGAGTCATACCAAAGACTAAACAAATGGGACCTATTACCTCCCTGCTTGGCACTCCGCATCAAGGGTTGGAATTGGGAGTTAAATCACCAAAATGATTCCCGAGCGCGACCACCGCTGCTGCTCTGTGCTCCCCTCACCTCCCAGGGGGTAGAACACGGGGATAGGTCAAATGCAGAGACTAATTTCACCACACCTAGTGGGTGTGTGACTATCAGTGGTACTTTAATGTAACTTTAAAGGCCCACTGAAACCCACTACTACCGACCACGCAGTCTGATAGTTTATATATCAATGATGAAATCTTAACATTGCAACACATGCCAATACGGCCGGGTTAGCTTACTAAAGTGCAATTTTAAATTTCGCGCGAAATATCCTGCTGAAAACGTCTCGGTATGGTGACGCCTGCGCGTAACGTCACGGATTGTAGAGGACATGTTGGGACAGCATGGTGTTCCACAGTATTCTGGACATCTGTGTTGGTGAATCTTTTACAATTTGTTCAATGAACAATGGAGACAGCAAAGAAGAAAGCTGTAGGTGGGAAGCGGTGTATTGCGGCAGGTGTTGTGCCGAATAACGCACCCCCGCCGTAGAATGCACCCCTTGTCTGTTGTGCCGGATAACACAGCCGGTGTTTCATTGTTTACATTCCCAGAAGATGACAGTCAAGCTTTACCATTGGCCTGTGGAGAACTGGGACAACAGAGACTCTTACCAGGAGGATTTTGAGTTGGATGCGCAGACGCGGTACCGTGAGTACGCATGCAGCTGCGGCTTCCAAACATTTGATCGCTTGCCCGTACGTGCTTGCCGCTATGTGCATGTCACGTACGCAACTTTGGGGTCTTTGGGGAAATATATGTGCTGTATGAACTTTGGGGAGGTGAACAGTACTTTGGGCTGTGGGATTGAGTGTGTTGTGCAGGTGTTTGAGTTGTATTGGCGGGTTATATGGACGGGAGGGGGGAGGTGTTTGTTATGCGGGATTAATTTGTGGCATATTAAATATAAGCCTGGTTGTGTTGTGGCTAATAGAGTATATATATGTCTTGTGTTTATTTACTGTTTTAGTCATTCCCAGCTGAATATCAGGTCCCACCCGCCTCTCACAGCATCTTCCCTATATAAATCGCTCCCACTGCCCTCTAGTCCTTCACTCTCACGTTCCTCATCCACAAATCTTTCATCCTCGCTCAAATTAATGGGGAAATCGTCGCTTTCTCTGTCCGAATCGCTCTCGCTGCTGGTGGCCATGATTGTAAACAATGTGCAGATGTGAGGAGCTCCACAACCTGTGACGTCACGCTACTCGTCTGCTACTTCCGGTACAGGCAAGGCTTTTTAAGTTGCAAACTTTATCGTCAGTGTTCTCTACTAAATCCTTACAGCAAAAATATGGCAATATCGCGAAATGATCAAGTATGACACATAGAATGGACCTGCTATCCCTGTTTGAATAAGAAAATCACATTTCAGTAGGCCTTTAACTTGTCCTTAATAATTTTGACAAAATAATAGATTGATAAATGACACAATATGTTACTGCATATGTCAGCAGACTAAATTAGGAGCCTTTGTTTGCTTACTTACTACTAAAAGACAAGTTGTCTTGTATGTTCACTATTTTATTTAAGGACAAACTTGCAATAAGAAACATACCGTAAGATATTTTGTTAAAATAAAGCCAATGACGACATTTTTGGTGGTCCCCTTTATTTAGAAAAGTACCGAAAAGTATCGAAATAATTTTGGTACCGGTACCGGTATCAAAATATTGGTATCGGGACAACACCAGTTGGTATACTCTTTGATTCCTGGTTCGATGCTAAGTTTTCCCGTTAGCTTTTTCCTTAGCTTCCCGTGCAATCGGCATTGTTTTCTGTATTTTTGTATTTTGCCTGATTTATGGAAAATAAATCATGTTCCAACCTGCACGCTCCCTCTGGAGTTCCTTCTGCATCTTGGGGAAACAAACCGCGCATTAACATACGAAACCACGGTAACACTGATTCCTGGATCTTTCACACCAAAGCTTGGAAAATGCTGGAATTTTACAGCACCGTCTCGCTCCTCCCCCTCCGAACCCTCCGATAGTCCTTGACACGCATCTCCGAAAATTCTAACTGAGCACCATGGAGCTGTGATTGGTCTGTTTTTTTTTAAGGGGAACATTATCACCAGACCTATGTAAGCGTCAATATATACCTTGATGTTGCAGAAAAAAGACCATATATTTTTTTAACCGATTTCCGAACTCTAAATGGGTAAATTTTGGCGAATTAAACGCCTTTCTATTGTTCGCTCTCGGAGCGATGACGTCACGTTTTGACGTCACATCGGGAAGCAATCCGCCATTTTCTCAAACACAATACAAACACCAAGTCAAATCAGCTCTGTTATTTTCCGTTTTTTCGACTGTTTTCCGTACCTTGGAGACATCATGCCTCGTCGGTGTGTTGTCGGAGGGTGTAACAACACGAACAGGGACGGATTCAAGTTGCACCAGTGGCCCAAAGATGGGAAAGTGGCAAGAAATTGGACGTTTGTTCCGCACACTTTACCGACGAAAGCTATGCTACGACAGAGATGGCAAGAATGTGTGGATATCTTGCGACACTCAAAGCAGATGCATTTCCAACGATAAAGTCAAAGAAATCTGCCGCCAGACCCCCATTGAATCTGCCGCAGTGTGTGAGCAATTCAGGGACAAAGGACCTCGGTAGCACGGCAAGCAATGGCGGCAGTTTGTTCCCGCAGACGAGCGAGCTAAACCGCCCTGGATGTCTTGGCTCACACCGTCCCGAAGATGATCAAGAGAAGAATATCGACCCTAGCTTCCCTGGCCTGCTGACATGAGGGTATGTCTACAGAATATATTAATTGATTAAAATTGGGCTGTCTGCACTCTCAAAGTGCATGTTGTTGCCAAATGTATTTCATATGCTGTAAACCTAGTTCATAGTTGTTAGTTTCCTTTAATGCCAAACAAACACATACCAATCGTTGGTTAGAAGGCGATCGCCGAATTCGTCCTCGCTTTCTCCCGTGTCGCTGGCTGTCGTGTCGTTTTCGTCGGTTTCGCTTGCATACGGTTCAAACCGATATGGCTCAATAGCTTCAGTTTCTTCTTCAATTTCATTTTCGCTACCTGCCTCCACGCTACAACCATCCGTTTTGATACATTTGTAATCTGTTGAATCGCTTAAGCCGCTGAAATCCGAGTCTGAATCCGAGCTAATGTCGCTATAGCTTGCTGTTCTTTCCGCCATGTTTGTTTGTGTTGGCTTCACTATGTGACGTCACAGAAAAATGCACGGGTGTTTATAACGATGGTTAAAATCAGGCACTTTGAAGCTTTTTTTTAGGGATATTGCGTGATGGGTAAAATTTTGAAAAAATCTTCGAAAAATATAATAAGCCACTGGGAACTGATTTTTAATGGTTTTAACCATTCTGAAATTGTGATAATGTTTCCCTTTTAATACATAATTTGGGTGTGTAGTCCCTTTATGGCGTATTCCTCCCAGAAAAGTGGCATTTTTAAATCGGATGACATGCACAACAAAAGCTGACTGATGTTCCAGCTCCACCAACGATCTGCGTGCCTCTTCGGTTGTCGAGGTAGTCAAGGAGTGATGTGGTTGTTCCCTCTCAGGAAAATACTACCCTGGGGAATGTCTCTCGGAGAATTGCACATCACGCGCTCCACACAGACGAGGGTTGTGGAAGAATCCAGACAGTGTTGACGGGAGCAGCGTGGCATTCACTAATTATTAATGTGTAAAGGTATTTATTTTTCTGGTGCTGTTCCCCTTGCTGAAAGTCAAGGTTGGAGTGACCGCCTTGTCTCGCAAAATATCTCTCTGCCCACAGCTTATCAAGTTTTGTTTCCCTGCTTTCATTCAGTTTGGTCACATCACATCAGTGGGCAAAACCACGCAGGACTGCAGGATAAACTTGACAGGTAGAATCACTGTTCTCATCCCGCCTTTGCTAACCTTGCACATTGTCACCCTGAAACACTATTTGCATTGATTGCTTTTGCCCCATACCTAGTTTATTGTTAACCATTGCAATAACATATCATTCAGATAACCCCGTCAGTGCAGCCTTTGTGATGTATGAGCAGACCTCCGGTTCCATCATGGGAATGAATGTCGTATCAATGTTGTGTCTTTTATGATTTATATGATCTGGTTTTTTTTTCTTAGGCGGAATGACTTTACAAGCTACAATGCTTTTTATAAAACAAGAATTGGTTGCCGTCGTCACGTTTCTGGCATAATTCTCGTCGGATGTTTGACCTTCTTGGTAGTAGCGTTATCTTAGGCCAGTGTTTTTCAACCTTTTTTGAGCCAAGGCACATAACACAAAATGTGCACCACCAGTAGAAATCATTAAAAAATTAAACTCAGTTGACAGTAAAAAGTCGTTGTCGCAATTGTTGGATATGACTTTAAACCATAACCAAGCATGCATCACAATAGCTCTTGTCTCAAAGTAGGTGTACTGTCACCACCTGTCACATCACACCCTGACTTATTTAGAGTTTTTTTTAGTGTTTTCCTGTGTGTAGTGTTTTAGTTCCTATTTTGGTGGCTTTTTCTCTTTTTTTGGTGTTTTCCTGTAGCAGTTTCATGTCTTCCTTTGAGCGATATACCCCGCATCTACTTTGTTTTAGCAATCAAGAATATTTCGGTTGTTTTTATCCTTCTTCATGGGGACATTGTTGATTGTCATGTCATGTTCGGATGTACATTGTGGACGCCGTCTTTGCTCCACAGTAAGTCTTTGCTGTTGTCCAGCATTCTGTTTTTGTTTACTTTGTAGCCAGTTCAGTTTAACTTTCGTTATGCGTAGCCTTCCCTAATTTTAATTGCCTTTTCTTAGGGGCACTCACTTTTTTTTAATTTTTAGTTCAAGCATTATACATCTTTTTACCTGCACACTGTCTCCCGCTGTTTCCAACATCTACAAAGAAATTACCTACCGGCTGCCACCTACTGATATGGAAGAGTATTACACGGTTACTCTGCCGAGCTCTAGACAGCACCGACACTCAACAACAACACATTATTTGCAGACTATAATTACTGGTTTGCAAAAAATATTTTTAACCCAAATAGGTGAAATTAGATAATCTCCCACGGCACACCAAACTGTATCGCACGGCACACTAGTGGTTGAAAAACACTGTCTTAGGCTATGTCTACACTACCCTTAAACGAATCATTATTTAGCCTAAGCCTCGTTTCAGCCACACTAAATCATCGTTTAAGGTTCCCCTCCTCGGACACATTTTTACACAGGTAAGTGCGCCATGTATTTCTTGAATTTCCAGCTCTTAGCTTTGTATGGACTCATTAAACGTTTACAAACTGAGCTCGGAGAGGAAGCCACGTCTTTCAAGTGTGCTGTGTAAATATTAAACACTCTGACACCTCTCTGTTAAGATATTTGCAGCAGTTTGGATACAATAGGTATAAACCCCGTTTCCATATGAGTTGGGAAATTGTGTTAGATGTAAATATAAACGGAATACAATGATTTGCAAATCATTTTCAACCCGTATTCAGTTGAATATGCTACAAAGACAACATATTTGATGTTCAAACTGATAAACATTTTTTTTGTTGCAAATAATCATTAACTTTAGAATTTGATGCCAGCAACACGTGACAAAGAAGTTGGGAAAGGTGGCAATAAATACTGATAAAGTTGAGGAATGCTCATCAAACACTTATTTGGAACATCCCACAGGTGAACAAGGCAAATTGGGAACAGGTGGGTGCCATGATTGGGTATAAAAGTAGATTCCATGAAATGCTCAGTCTTTAAAAAACAAGGATGGGGCGAGGGTCACCACCTTGTCAACACATGCGTGAGCAAATTGTTGAACAGTTTAAGAAAAACCTTTCTCAACCAGCTATTGCAAGGAATTTAAGGATTTCACCATCTACGGTCCGTAATATCATCAAAGGGTTCAGAGAATCTAGCGATATTACTGCACGTAAGCAGCTAAGCCCGTGACCTTCGATCCCTCAGGCTGTACTGCATCAACAAGCGACATCAGTGTGCAAAGGATATCACCACATGGGCTCAGGAACACTTCAGAAACCCACTGTCAGTAACTACAGTTGGTCGCTACATCTGTAAGTGCAAGTTAAAACTCTCCTATGCAAGGCGAAAACCGTTTATCAACAACACCCAGAAACGCCGTCGGCTTCGCTGGGCCTGAGCTCATCTAAGATGGACTGATACAAAGTGGAAAAGTGTTCTGTTGTCTGACGAGTCCACATTTCAAATTGTTTTTGGAAACTGTGGACGTCGTGTCCTCCGGACCAAAGAGGAAAAGAACCATCCGGATTGTTATAGGCAAAAAGTTGAAAAGCCAGCATCTGTGATGGTATGGGGGTGTATTAGTGCCCAAGACATGGGTAACTTACACATCTGTGAAGGAGCCATTAATGCTGAAAGGTACATACAGGTTTTGGAGCAACATATGTTGCCATCCAAGCAACGTTATCATGGACGCCCCTGCTTATTTCAGCAAGACAATGCCAAGCCACGTGTTACAACAGCGTGGCTTCATAGTAAAAGAGTGCGGGTACTAGACTGGCCTGCCTGTAGTCCAGACCTGTCTCCCATTGAAAATGTGTGGCGCATTATGAAGCCTAAAATACCACAACGGAGACCCCCGGACTGTTGAACAACTTAAGCTGTACATCAAGCAAGAATGGGAAAGAATTCCACCTGAGAAGCTTAAAAATGTGTCTCCTCAGTTCCCAAACGTTTACTGAGTGTTGTTAAAAGGAAAGGCCATGTAACACAGTGGTGAACATGCCCTTTCCCAACTACTTTGGCACGTGTTGCAGCCATGAAACTCTAAGTTAATTATTATTTGCAAAAAAAAAATAAAGTTTATGAGTTTGAACATCAAATATGTTGTCTTTGTAGTGCATTCAATTGAATATGGGTTGAAAAGGATTTGCAAATCATTGTATTCCGTTTATATTTACATCTAACACAATTTCCCAACTCATATGGAAACGGGGTTTGTACAAAAAATGCTACATGGAATCCTGCATAAAAGTTAAAGTTAAAGTTAAAGCACCAATGATTGTCACACACACACTAGGTGTGGCGAAATTATTCTCTGCATTTGACCCATCACCCTTGATCACCCCCTGGGAGGTGAGGGGAGCAGTGGGCAGCAGCGGTGGCTGCGCCCGGGAATCATTTTTGGTGATTTAACCCCCAATTCCAACCCTTGATGCTGAGTGCCAAGCAGGGAGGTAATGGGTCCCATTTTTATAGTCTTTGGTATGACTCGGCCGGGATTTGAACTCCCAACCTACCGATCTCAGGACGGACACTCTAACCACTAGGCCACTGAGTAGTGTAAAAGGAGGAAGCTCAAGGAACTGATTACTTTCAATGCAGTGTATCTAGTAGGCATGCAGATATACAGTACATAGATTGCTAGACATACATAAATATTTCTTAAAATGTAAATTTTCTGCGTCTCGCTGTGCGTTTTTAATCTTTAGATACGGTCCTGATCATACATTTGTGTCCATGATCCATACACATAATGACGTTGGTGGAACATACTCGAGATGATGTCCAGTTTCACTTTGCAAGGTTCAATAAAAAAAATAAAATACAATGATATATATATATATATATATATATATATATATATATATATATATATATATATATATATATATATATCTGTGTGTGTATCTGTATGTATGTATGTATGTATATAATGATAAATAATACTAATACATTTTATTTATAAGGCACCTTTCTGGGCACTCAAAGACACCGTACAAAATTACAACAATAAAATCAAATTGGATAAAAAACAACAACAACAACAACAAAGAGAAAAGAAATATGATTACAATGAATAAGCAGTCAGGAATAGCTGTGTTTTGAGTCTTGATTTGAAGAGGGATATTGAATCTAAGTTGCGAAGGTCTGGTGGTAAAGAGTTCCAAAGATGTGGGGCAGAGCGGCTGTAAGGTGGACAGTTTAAATAGAGGGACAGTGAGATGGATGGATGAAGAGGATCTTAGGGAACGTGAGGGCGTAGGGACATAGATCAGTTCAGAGAGATATGATGGAGAGAGGTTGTGGATGGCTATATACATACATATATATATATATATATATATATATATATATATATATATATATATATATATATATATATATATATATATATATATATATATATATAGCGTACGCTTTCAGCAACATACATGCCACAATAAATTTGACTTAACAGGAAGAAAGCCTCCTGGTTTATCAATGCAGTTTCATACATCACATGTCCCCATTATATTTCTCATCATGCATCTGCCACGGTATCAATTTAATTTCAAGAGCCACGGAATGCTTTCAAGATGAACCCAATGGAATAAAACTGGGGATTTACGTGTGGCTCAGGAGGTGACTTCAGCTACTATGCACACCCTCTCTGCCTTCCCT
Organism: Nerophis lumbriciformis; assembly: GCF_033978685.3. NCBI lineage: Eukaryota > Metazoa > Chordata > Actinopteri > Syngnathiformes > Syngnathidae > Nerophis > Nerophis lumbriciformis. Next base: position 25,716,614 of record NC_084575.2, read on the forward strand.
GCTTAATTCTGAATGGCTGCTTAGCTCTATTTTAGGATGCAACTGACTCCAATATGAACTGACGATAATGTCAAAGAAATGACATTCTGGGTATGTCTGACATCTCCTATCTGTTTTTGGAGGTTTTTTTTTTTTTTTTTTTCATGTTTCCGTCATTCGACTGAACTGAGACATGCCCCCGGGATATTGGTGAAGGAAGGCATTTACTAGGTGACATTTGTGTTTATGATCACTTAAAGTTGACCTATTGCCCTGTAAAGGTGTGTACACTGTGCTTCAAAGTCATGTTTTTACTAAGGCTGTCAAAGTTAACGCTTTAACTCATGCGATTAATCACAAAACATAAACACATTAATAATAGAGAAGGTTAAAACATTGTCATGCATCAATACGAAGACGATTTCCTCGTCCAACATGTAATGTACAGAATATCAGAAGCAATTATTGAGGTCAAACTATCACAGATTACATTACCAAACATATTTGACAATCGGAAATGTTCATAACAATCCACATTTTGTGTTATTAATGCACAACACTGGTATAGAGAGACAGAAGTGTAGCTCCTCTCCTCTGAATGCAAGTGCTCCTTCAGCAAGAATTTTAATTCTCTACGTTATACGCCAATGCACTGCAGGTATGTATTTATTTGTTTTGTCATTAAAAGCGTGTTTATGTCTATTTTGTGTTGAGCTGATTAAAAATACATAATGTTTAATAAACATGTCATTATAGGGATCTGAGCCAAAGATGTCGTTGTGGCTTGTGCAGCCCTTTGAGACACTCATGATTTAGGGCTATATAAGTAAACATTGATTGATTGATTGATTAAAACAAACAAATTGTACAGTCAGTTTTAAAAACTTGAAAATGATCTGTCTATAGTACACTTACTTGATGCCCTATACAACATACTTTAGATTAATGGCGCAATTGTCTTTGCATACAGTATATCAATGCAGAGAGGAGTGAAGAGATGCCAACTGGTGTGCTCACTGGCAAATTTCAGTTTAAAATCCACCCTCGTGTGACTTTAGATACAACTGTTAGCAAGTTTTAAGCAATAAATTGTAGTGCATTCAAGTAAATATAGTTTTTTAAATGTTTCTGTATGACATCCTGACAATAAAATTGCATTTGTGTCAAAAAATGTTGTTTTTTTTAAAATTTGATTTAAATCATGCATGCATACTATAATATGATAATCAAAATCTAAACATGTGATTAATCTAATGAAAATATTTAATTGTTTGACAGCATTATTTTTTACATGCCTTATTGTACTAAGCGTATTCACCCTAACCCATAAATCAGTGGTCATAAACTGCGGTATGGTATGGTATGCTCTTTATTGTCATTGCACAAGTACAACAACATTTAATTTTCACCACAAACTCATTCAAGTTGAAAAGGGAACATAACAGGAACGTTGATGGATCGCCACTTCGGCGCTCCGTAAAAAGGTGGGAAAAAGGTAGACGCTGGGAAAGGATGAGTAAAAAAAAGTCAATCTCAAACTGGTCTCTAATGGGGGCAGGGGACACAGACAAGGGCCATAAAAAAAACAACTTGATAGCTGATAAACACACATACACATTTTACACAGAAACCCCAAGACTTGCAACAGGAGGGGAGCGGGCAGTCATCTGGTCCCCGCGCTGCTCCGTTGTCCTTCATACCACATGGGGAGAAGCGGTGGCAAAGGCGTGGGATGGGGGTGGGCGGGTGTGTGCATATGTTGGCCATAGTCCATGGGGTATATGTTAGGCCTGGAGTCGCTCTGAAGCGGTGGCAAAGAAACATAGTTTATCTTTCCAGGTCTTGTTGACAGGGAATTAGTTTGTTTCGCCTTTGCTGTACCGTCCTCGGGGGGACCCTTGAAGCAATAACCTTGCCACGTCGTGCCAGTGAAATAATCAAGATGGTTGTGTTTCAGCGAGCAAAAACGAATCTAAACTTTCCACTCTTAATTGTCTATTCCTCAAATCCATGCAAGGCAGACGGTCCAATGTTATAAAGTCTGAGTGCCCCCAGTTCTGCCCACATCCTTTAATCATTTGTGGCAGCTTCGGAGTACTTTGAATGGCTGCCAGCGTCTTCCAATTTTGTGTTACAGTACAAGGCTTACTCAAATCAGCAGGTGGATATCGTCAACGTCCTCGACTGAAGGGTCGCCAGGCACTCGGCAATCCTCTTCTCCTTAAAGTCTGTTGTGTGTCCAGCAACATATGTCCCAACAAGAGCGACAGGTTCCCCTGAACCTGAGATATTGTCAGTTTTGTTCTGAGGACTGTTGATCAATTCTATTAGGACAGGATAGGACTTTATTGTCATTGCACAAGTACAACGGAACTGTTTTCAGCACAAACCCGTTCAAGATTAGACACACAAACAGTGTACAGGGTTACAGAACAGGAACGCTGATGGGTCGCCACGAGGCGCCCCGTAAAAGATAAGAAAAAGGTAAAACGCTGGGGAAGAAGATGAGTAAAAAAATACAATCTAGACTGGGCTCCTAAGGGGGCCTAGTCTGAAATGGGGAAAAACCTCCATGCCATGCACACACAAACATGTTACATTTAATCACGACAACTCACAACAGAGGGGAGGGGAATTGGGGCCCTGGAGGTCGACTGCTGCTATGAAGCGTTTTGTTTATATTTTGAAGAGCAGTGCAAAAAGAGGCAAGAAGAAGTTAAATAAGACAAGGCGAGACAAAGAGGCAAGCAGGGCAGACACGGGGAGGGCTGGGAGTGCGGCCATAGGGACGTTAGGGTCCGCAGGCTCATGTTTTGTAGTCCTCTTCTTAACTCTAGTTTAGCGTAATTGCGACCCACACAATCTTGTATCCCACTTTAATTAACACTGTCACGGCTTGGTAAAAGGATGGGACTCAGATGCAGAGTAGGGAACTTAGACAGGCTTTTATTTTGACAGCTTCCTTTTCACCTCCAAAGTCAAGGATTACAATATCTATTTATCCAAAAACTAACCGGCAAAAAAGGTTCCAAAAAATAGGAACAACCAAAATTCGCTCCGAACGGAGGAAAACACAAAAGCAAAGACGAACTATAATTAATATATGCTATAAAATGTATAAACAAAAAACGCTCCAACAGGAGGAAGAAACAACAACTATGAAAAATTCTATACTATCTAATCTAATAAAGTATTAACAAAAATTGTCACTCAAAAATGTGAGGAAAGAATGAAAAATAACTGAAACTTACCACTTCGGCTGAATAAACTAAATAACAAAAAATCACTCTGCTGAGGAGGAAGAAAGGAAAACTCAAAATAGCAACGAAGGGATTCAGAATCAAAGAACATAAGCACAAGACGAGGCAAGGCAAGACAAGGCATGGACATGGACATGGATGCTAGAGAGTACGAATAAACGAAACAATCTGGCACAGAACAAAGGAAGGAGTGGGCTTATAAGACACATGAGGGTAATAGGGAACAGGTGGAAACAATTAGGGAATCGGGATGACGTCAGACTGATGACACAAAAGGAAGGGCAAGTGACCTGAAACGAGAGGAGAGTTACTTTTCAAACTAAAACATGCACATCACAAGACAGAAAAAAACCAAGACAAGACATCCCTCACCGCGGTGTGACAAACACTTACTGCAATAATGGTGCGAGCGTGGCAGCACAATAAATAAACATTTAGCAACACAAAGACCAACTAAGTGTAACTAACCAAATCCGAGAGAACTCATCAGTGTCAAAATAAACAATTTTTATGTTCAAATTTACAAAACCCAAAACCTGTGAAGTTGGCACGTTGTGGAAATTGTAAATAAAAACACAATACAATTTTTTGCATGTATTTATAAACATATGTTAAATTGAATAGACTGGAAAACGTTGTTATTTTTTGCAAATATTTGGAATTTGATGCCTGCAACATGTTTCAAAAAAGCTGGCACAAGTGGCAAAAAAAGACTGAGAAAGTTGAGGAATGCTCATCAAACACTTATTTGGAACGTCCCACAGGTGAACAGGCTAATTGGGAACAGGTGGGTGCCATGATTGGGTATAAAAGCAGCTTCCATGAAATGCTCAGTCAAATAATTCAATCAATCAATGTTTATTTATATAGCCCGAAATCACAAGTGTCTCAAAGGGCTGCACAAGCCACAATGACATCCTCGGTTCAGATCCCACATCAGGGCAAGGAAAAACTCAACCCAGTGGGATGACAATGAGAAACCTTGGAGAGGAACCCCCCTCTCTGGGGGAGACCGGTGCAATGGACGTCGAGTGGGTCTAGCACAATATTGTGAGAGTCCAGTCCATAGTGGATCTAACATAATAATTCCACCTGAAAAACTTCAAACTGAGTGTTGTTAAAAGGAAAGGCCATGTAACCTAGTGGTACCATTTTTTTGACAATGTGTTGCTGCCATTAAATTCTAAGTTAACTATTATTTGCAGTTCAAATATTAAATATCTTGTCTTTGTAGTCTATTCAATGGAATATAGGTTGAAAAGGATTCGCAAATCATTGTATTCTGTTTTTATTCACGAATATATATATATATATATATATATATATATATATATATATATATATATATATATATATATATATATATGTACAGCCCGGCCCCCAGCTAAATTGTTTGAAATGTCAAATGTTTACATATTAACTGTCAGTTTACTGTACTGTGCCAACTGTACTGCTATAAGAGTACATCTTTTCTATTGTTTCATGGAAAATAAAACAGCAACGTCCATTTGGCTGTCATCTGTTTTAATTATGAGACACAATTGTGTCAAAGTCATGATTTTTTAATTCATGCTTGAAATAAGAAATTATTACTTTAAAAAAGTAGTTTTATACTTGTGAGCAGGGGCGTCACTAGATATTAAGGACAGGGGGGGGGGGCTTAGCCCCCAGGAGATGCACAGGATGCGAGCGAACATTACGCACAAGCACAAAACTTCACAAATGGCAAACAAAGACTTAGAAATTATTAATTGTTATTATTATTATTTTTTAAAAAATGCACGGGATGAAATGAAATGCTCCCCGGGACGATGGCTTTTAACCATTTTTTTTCTTTTTCTTTTTATGTATTTATTCATTTTACATTTTATATTAAATGTCTTGGTTTTTCCTCCCTCTGAAAATCCTATGAAATGTTTAACAAGCCATCCTATAATAATATAACAGCTATTAATGTAACAATACAATAAAACAAATATATTTAATGATGTTCTTTTCATTATTTTAACAATAGGCTAATGTATATTACTTTATATAGATTCTACAAGAAACACAAAACTTAAAAACTAAATTATTTACAATTGCACACACAAGGTTTCGTGCAGCGTCACTCATTGTAAAGGAAGATAATGTGCTTCGTACACTTGCAGGACCGCAAGCAAGGTCGCAGAGAAAATGCGGACTGGAATTTGAGTGATGTGGGCATTTTCTATATGAAGAAGTGGAATGGATTGGATACCGACGCACTAAAGGGGCTCTCTACCTTACGCTACGAAGGGAGGGGAGTGAATAATAACAGGTTATATGATTATTTATTTAAACTCATATTTGGGCCAATTTATAATGAACATGTCGGCATGTATTTGTAAAAAAAACAAAAAAAAACACCAAATTATTTAGGGGGGCTTAAGAATATTTGAGGGGGGCTTGAGCCCCCCTCAAATAGGCCTAACAACGCCAATGCTTGTGAGTGTTGATGACACGGCTTTGCAACAGTCATACTTGCCAACCCTCCCGGATTTTCCGGGAGACTCACATTGGTCAGTAGGGGGCAGTAGAGCGTTTCTTCCCAATTGAATGCTATCACCTGCAGACCGGAAGTGTCTTGTCATTCTGATGAGCGCGACCAGTCTATGAACAATTGAAACGTCCTGTGTGCTTTTTCCTCCTGTATAACAGGTTAGTTTTGGTGAATCAACTCACTGAATAATATCCATGTGATCTTTATAAGTTTAAGTACACATTCTGATGGTGGAGCCTAACTCTAAAGTGTTTGTGAGTTGTAGTTTGTATTTGTGAATGAATCCAGTGCACAGCTGCAGTAATCAATACAAAATGGCGACTTGAGTACACAATGTTTATATAGGAACTTCTGATCCTAATTCAGACTCCCAAATTAGAGCTCCCGTTTTCTTATTGGTTTTATAATGTATATTTGTATAATGTGTGTGTTCTGAAATAGTGACAGAGAATAGAACAAGGATGGACAATTCAACCCTTAACTCAACAATGAGTAGATGAGTGTTATGTGTGTGTATATGTGTAAATAAATGAACACTGAAATTCAAGTATTTTATTTATTTATATATATATAAATAAATAATAATTTATTATATATATATATATATATATATATATATAATAAAATATATACATATATATAGCTAGAATTCACTGAAAGTCAAGTATTTTTTATATATATATATATATATATCTTAACCACGCCCCTAACCACGCCCCCGCCCCCGCCCCCGCACCTCCCGAAATCGGAGGTCTCAAGGTTGGCAAGTATGGCAACAGTTGATATTCTAGTTTCAAGCATGTTTTACTCAATATAGGTCATCAAATCTCAGCAACAAGCTGTAATATCTTACCGAGATCATTTAGGACCAAAACCCTTAAAACAAGTAAAACCCTCTAACATAAAATCTTAGTGAGAAGAATTATCTTATCAGACAGAAAATAAGCAATTATCACCCTTATTTGAGATATTTCATCTTACTTAGATTTCAGTTTTTGCAGTGTGCTTGATTTATTTTTAAACAAAGAAAGCAATCTGAAGTTGTCTTTATTTTTAAGTTATCGTTACCAGTCCGGCCCAACTTGGGAGTAGATTTTTGTCCATGTGGCCCCCCGCTCTAAAACCTAAATTACCTTGCTGAATATTAAAAAATCATTCGAAGGTATTGCTCAAGAATGTTTCTCATGTTGTCTATTGTAATGTCTCTGGATTATTTTTATTCATAGCAGTTCCCTGTGAATTTGTATACCATATTACATCCTTGCTTTATGACTGTTGCATTCACAGCACAGGTTTTCTGTATTTGCCTGGAGTGCAAATAATGAGATCGCATGTGTTATATGTCCTATGGGAAATTGAGGACCAAGTGGTTGCGAGTCTTTATTGACGTGCCGGCATGCAGGGCTTTTCCGCTCGATGAGGCCCACGTAAAATGTAGGGCATAACAAACAACCCTTGGACAAGCCGAGTTCACGGACATCAAATGGACCAAAAACACCCCTGTCGTTTTTTTAAAGCAGCCAAATTATGAGGGGGGAAAAAAAAGTATTCTCCTATGAAAGCCGGTTAATACCTTATCGATTTGGACTTTAGTGACCCGAGTAAGACTCATGAATGCTATCGCCTCCTACTCTTTGTCACGGCATCCTGCGCCGCAAGCCTTCATGTCCACGCACTGGGATGTGTGTGTGTGTGTGTGTGTGTGTGTGTGTGTGTGTGTGTGTGTGTGTGTGTGTGTGTGCATGACAGCTGGTCTCTATGCTTGCCTCCACTCTCCATCCCAGAGCACCCGGATCTTCACGTCTCTCATCTCAGGCTTCCATATCTTGACAGCTGACAGCTGATGCGCCGCTGCAGATGCTAGTTTGAATCTTTTCATATAGCATACTTGCCAACCTTGAGACCTCCGATTTTGGGAGGTGGGGGGAGGGGGTTGGGCGTGGGCGTGGTCGGGGTGGGACGGGGGCGTGGTTGGGGGCATGAGAGGAGTATATTTACAGCTAGAATTCACCAAGTCAAGTATTTCACATATATATATATATATATATATATATATATATATATATATATATATATATATATATATATATATATATATATATATATATATATATATATATATATAAGAAATACTTGACGTTCAGGGAATTCTAGCTATATATATATATATATATATATATATATATATATATATATATATATATATATATATATATATATATCCATCCATCCATTTTCTACCGCTTATTCCCTTTGGGGTCGCGGGGGGCGCTGGAGCCTATCTCAGCTACAATCGGGCGGAAGGTGGCGTACACCCTGGACAAGTCGCCACCTCATCGCAGGGCTATATATATATATATATATATATATATATATATATATATATATATATATATATATATATATATATATATATATATATATATATATATATATATATATATTATATATATATATTTTATTATATATATATATATATATATATATATATATATATATATATATATATATAAAATAAATACTCAAATTTCAGTGTTCATTTATTTACACATATACGCACACATAACACTCATCTACTCATTGTTGAGTTAAGGGTTGAATTGTCCATCCTTGTTCTATTCTCTGTCACTATTTTTCGAACCATGCTGAACACCCTCTCTGATGATGCATTGCTGTGTGGCATGCACAAAAGTGCTTTCATCAAATGCACTAGATGGCAGTATTGTCCTGTTTAAGAGTGTCACAACATTGCTGTTTACGGCAGACGAACTGCTTTACGGTATACAAAAAAGTGACTGCTGTTGTGTGTTGTTGCCACGCTGGGAGGACGTTAATGAAACTGCCTAACAATAAACCCACATAAGAAACCAAGAACTCGCCCTCCATCATTCTATAGTTATAACGTGATTGGGCAGGTACGCTTTTTTATATTGTGGAAGACCTGAGTTTGCCTGAATTTCGGGAGATTTTCGGGAGAAAATTTGTCCCGGGAGGTTTTCGGGAGAGGCGCTGAATTTCGGGAGTCTCCCGGAAAATCCGGGAGGGTTGGCAAGTATGTCATATAGACCCACGGCCGCCTTGCTCAAGACTCGTGTGGAATTCACAGAAACACCGTTTTTTCCGGACTATAAGGCGCACTTTAAATCCTTTGTTTTCACCCTCAAAAATCAACAGTGCGTCTTATAACCTAACGTAAGGAACAATTCTGCTTTTGATTACAGACCTCGAAGCTATTTTATTTGGTATATGGTGAAATAATAACTGTGACCAGTAGATGGCAGTCACACATATGAGATATGTGTAGACTGCAATATAACACACAAGAGATACCAACATTTGATATGTTCCATTGAAAATATAGAACATTACACACAGGGCTGAAAAATCTATCAAAATGTTTTAGTACGACTTTGGTAAGCTATGAAGCCGCACCGCTTGATGGATTGTACTGTGCTTCAATATACGAGTATTATTATGGTGTGTCACGGCGCGGACTCGAACCCGCTTTTTCTCGGCAGCTGGAGCTGCTGGGACCTCTGCTGGCAGCACGCCTGGACACGCCCCTGCTCACGCTGGGCGCAGCACGCCCAGGCAGCGACAAGGCTGCAGGCAATTGCGTATCCGCGCACCTGGACCTGATGAGAGGGAGCGGCATGAAAGCCAGCGGACCCAAGAGACCTTTGCCAGAACGTAGCCAATCTCCCTGAGTAAGCATCACGTCTGGCACCACTCCCTCGTTCCTTGCTCGCCTTCTTTGTGCTCTTCCTTGTTCCCGTGTTGATATCCTTTGTGTCTTCCACAGTGTCTTCCCTGTTCCCTGTGTCTCGCCTCACGACCTCCTTCCGGATCTCTGCTTGCCTCCCTCGATCCTCGACCCCTGCTTTGACACGGACATCGTTGCCTCTCTCCAGCCCCCGACTGCTTGCCTCCCCGCTGACTGCCTCTTCGCCATCTCCCTTGGATTCGGCGAAAGATTCATTCAACACGCACTGACAACATCCTCTGGTAAAATCCACATTGTTTATTCAACACATCGTCCGCACTCATTCACTTATGGTAGCATACACACCCCACACATTCATCAAAGTTTTAAATAAACTTGGTAAACCTTTGGTGTCGCCTCCTTCCCTTTGACACATACACAACAGTAAGACATTTTATCTGGCGTTTTGTTTCGCAATATTATGCAAAAGCAACATTTCTTACCTTCTGGTACCTGCTGATCTGTATTTGGGATCTGCATAAGTCCTGAAAAATTGCGCGCGTCCACCTTTTGTAGTCCGTGCGGACACCGTAGTCGATAAGCTTCTTCTTTTTCTCGATCTTCTTGTTATGGGACATTCATCCTCGGCTGTTGCCATTTCTAATATAAAGTAGTGTAAAGTTCTTACTTATATCTGCCATGAAGACGTTTTTTTCACGGGACACATTTCCGGCGGATGAGGAGATGCTGCTCCGTTATTGATTTAAGTAACGTTGCACGCTACACCGCTACAACAAAGATGACGGGGAGAAGACGCTGCCGAAGGTGAGCCACATAAATAAGACCGCCCACAAAAGCGACCGTCAGAAAGCGGCTTGAAGATGGTCTGTAAAACATCATCTATGCAACATTTTGACCAAAGAACTACCATTACCGTATTTTCCGCACTATAAGGCGCACCTAAAAACCACAAATTTTCTCAAAAGCTGACAGTGCGCCTTATAACCCGGTGCGCTTTATATATGGATAAATATTAAGATTCATTTTCATAAAGTTTCGGTCTCGCAACTTCGGTAAACAGCCGCCATCTTTTTTCCCGGTAGAACAGGAAGCGCTTCTTCTTCTACGCAAGCAACCGCCAAGGTAAGCACCCGCCCCCATAGAACAGGAAGCGCTTCTTCTTCTACTGTAAGCAACCACCCGCCCGCGTAGAAGAAGAAAAAGCGCGCGGATATCACCGTACGTTTCATTTCCTTTGTGTGTTTACATCTGTAAAGACCACAAAATGGCTCCTACTAAGCGACCGGGATCCGGTTCATGAAAAGACGCAATCTCTCCATCCGCACACGGATTACTATTTCACAGCAACTGATATTCCTGTGAACCGCACTGTGGATACAACGGGAGCACGTACGGTGAATATTCGCACCACAGGGAATGAGAAGTCATCCTTCACTGTGGTTCTAGCTTGCCATGCTAATGGCCAGAAACTTCCACCCATGGTGATATTCAAAAGGAAGACCTTGCCAAAAGAGACCTTTCCAGCCGGCGTCATCATAAAAGCTAACTCGAAGGGATGGATGAAGAAAAGATGAGCGAGTGGTTAAGGTAAGTTTAAGTTTACGCGAAGAGGCCGGGTGGCTTTTTTCACGCAGCTCCGTCCATGTTGATATACGTATGTTTGTGATTGCACATTTGCGTACATTTTGGGAGTGAACAGAGTTGTTAGAACGCTGGTTTTTAATATATTATTAAAGTTTGACTGACCTATCTGACTGTTTTTTTGACATTCCTTTAGCGCAGTTAGATGCGGCTTACAACACGGGGCGGCTTATAGGTGGACAAAGTTTTGAAATATGCCGTTCATTGAAGGCGCGGCTTATAACCCAGGGCGCCTTATGGTGCGGAAAATACGGTACATGTTATGTAGACCACATGGAAGTGTTTTTAATTTAGAAAAAAAAAAAAATAATATGACCCCTTTAATGCGCCTTATAATCCGGTGCGCCTTATATATGAAAACATATTGAAAACAGACCATTCATCAGCAGTGCGTCTTATAATCCGGTGCGGCCTATGGTTCGTAAAATATGGTATTTAGTGAAACATTTTTTTTGGTGCACCGTTTGAAGTTCTCGACTAGTTGATTAGAGAACAATACCCTGATACAGATATGACACAACGCTCATAAGCCTGATGAAGCCGTGACTTAAAGCAATAGGGCTGGGAGGTTTATGGAGATTGCCTACAGCACAGTCATGGGGATTTACTAGTTTCCACTTGATTAAAGCTCGACTCAAAACACTTAATTTTTTTTTTTTTTTTTTTTTTTTTGCCTAGCAGTTTTTAAATTACGTGAACAAACTAATGAGAAAATCGAATTCCTTGATATGTTGTAATTGACTTTGCTGAACATCTTGATAATGGAGGGTGTTTGATTAGTGATATCAAATCACGGTTTAATTAGAAGGCTTAGACGAGATACCGCGTCCGCAGAGTATCGAACGTGAGGCCGGCCAAGAAGGAGCTAAAAGATGCAGCACTTCTGTCTGTTTTAGTCAGATCACACATTTTTGTTCACTTATGGTGATTAACAAAAGAGCTATCCATGTTTCACTCAGAATTTCTGGTTCAACCTGATGTTTTTGTGATTTGATCTGTCAGTGGTGATTCTGCAATAAGGAAAACTGTGGCAGTCCTCCACACGACACACGTTTTAATTAGAGTTGATACTAATTATGCACAAGGTCAGGGTTTACTGATGAATAGATGAACTATAAGGGTGCCAAAACATACTTTTATTTAAATTGTCCAAGAAGTAACAAAACAACTTGGCAATGGTAATGAAGTACCTGAAAAGGCCCTCAGCAGCCTTAGATCTCACATAATTTGAATAAAAACACTAAAACCCTGTCTACACTGGGGATGTTCACACTGAGGGTGGCCGTATAAACAACCTTAACACTGTTACAAATATGCGCCACACTGTGAACCCACACCAAACAAGAATGAAAAACACATTTCGGGAGAACATCCGCACCGTAACACAACATAAACACAGCAGAACAAATACCCAGAACCCCTTGCAGCACTAACTCTTCCCGGACGCTACAATATACAGCCCCCCCCCACCCAACCCCGCCCACCTCAACCTCCTCATGCTCTCTCTGAAAGAGCATGTCCCAAATTCCAAGTTGCTGTTTTGAGGCATGTTAAAAAAAATTATGCACTTTGTGACTTCAATAATAAATATGGCAGTGCCATGTTGGCATTTTTTTTCCATAACTTGAGTTGATTTATTTTGGAAAATCTTGTTACATTGTTTAATGCATCCAGCGGGGCATCACAACACAATTAGGCATAATAATGTGTTAATTCCACGACTGTATATATCGGTATCGGTTAATATCGGAATCGGTAATTAAGAGTTGGACAATAATGGAATATCGGCAAAAAAGCCATTATCGGACATCTCTAATTAGGGATGTCCCGATTATCATCAGTTTTTGTCACCTACACATTTTAGTGTCCAAAAATAATGTTAAATGGAAACAAGTCAAACACTAGCACCATGTGGAAAACAGTCCCTCAGGCTGAAGCTTGTCCCTTTAGGCCGCCCACAAGCTCATTTGTTGGCTTTCTAGGGCTGCTTTCTTGCAAAACGTGACAATGATTGACAGCACCAATCAGATGCGAGATAACAGCAAGTTTTCCTCCACACGGCAATATGAATCACAAACCAGGAAGACAAATAAAATATACGAACAAGAGTAGTTTAGTGCTCCACTCAAATGTAGTTATGTTATTGATTTGGAACTGCACTGCAAAAATAACAGTGACAATTGCAGCTGAAGTGCAATTAATTCAATTTTCATTCATATAGCACTACACCAACAAAAAAAAATAAAAAGAGAAGAAAACGCACATGCACACCAAACACTATAAACAAAAAACTACGATTAAAAAAACCATCACTTTTGAGGCATTCACACTCAATAATAACTGAAATGAACACCATCTAAAAATAGTAGATACCATATGTGGAGGGAGGTGTGGCCAGCGCGCCGGCAGGAGCAAATGTCACCGCCTCTATCTATGGTGCTGAGGACGAGCACCATCGGATAGGGGCGGGGCATGGGCTGACGGCGAGACACAGCTGGCAGGTGATTATATTCCACAGGTGGTACGTGTTAATCTAATCATCTGGTGTCTTTAACAGTAAGCGGCCGGGAGCAGGAGGGGAGAGAGGATACGGACGTGGCTGAAAAGTCGCGTCCTGCTGGAGAGAACACTTGTGATAAAATCTATGTACATTAAAACTTTGTTCAACTTTGCACGCCTGGCTCCTGTGAAGTTGTATGTCAGTGGAACCGCTAGGAAGCAACTTCCACACCATATTTTAAAGTACATCTAAAAATAAAATACAACTAGTAAATTCATAAATGAACAAAAACATAACATTGAGAGAATATTAGTACGGATAATAGCAATACGTAGAATATAAGATAACAAAAACAGAAATGTAGAACCTAAGAAGAGTTTAACATGGTAAATAAAAAGCCTGATAAAAAAATGTGTCTTTAACCTTTTCTTTTTCTTATTTCTTTTTAAATATCAAAAGTCTCTGCAATCTTGAGTCTCTCTGGCAGGCTGTTCCACAGGTGGGGGCCGTAGTGGCTGAATGCCGCCTCACCGTGGGTCTTTGTTCTGGTATTTGGTAAAAGCAGGTCAGATAGGTAAAAAGGTGCAATGCTATTTGAACATTAAAAAACTAAGAATCACAATTCAAAATTGTCCCTGATGCGGACGGGGAGCCAATGAAGTGACTTTAAAACTGGTGTAATGTGCTCCCGCCGATCAGTCTTTTGTTCCAGAGGACATGGTTCAATTCCCAAACAGGACATACAAAGATAAACAAAAACAAAACGCAATTTTGAGAATACAAACATTATCCATTTGATTCTGTTAATTTTGGTATTTTGTACAAAAAAGCATAAAAAAATGTAACACTTTGTTTCCGAGTCCTATTGCTCCAAAACATGCATCTAATCCCTTGTTGTAAAAGCACACCCCCTTCAAGCCATGCCCGTTGTGGCGTCCCCCAGTAGGGGGGCCTGCCCCACTATTTGAGAAGCACTGTGCTAGTGAGCTACATAAATAATTCAGATAAGACATTATACAGCAAATCCCCCATTTTTTAAAATATATATATATATATATATATATATATATATATATATATATATTTATTTTTTTCCTCCTGGAAGAAAAAATGGAAATAAAGAAAATAAATCCCAACAGTGAGCAAGAGTATTGTAGCTGTTAAGGCTAGCATATATATATATATATATATATATATATATATATATATATATATATATATATATATATATATATATATATATATATATATATATATTTATTTATATTCCTTAGGTGAGGAAAAAACACAGAGGCTATATCATCCCTACAAGCCTGTTTCACAGTTTCCCTGCTTTTCAGGGGAATTAATATATATATATATATATATATATATATATATATATATATATATATATATATATATATATATATATATATATATATATATATATTCCTTAGGTGAGGAAAAAACACAGAGGCTATTTCATCCCTACAAGGCTGTTTTCACAGGTTTTTCCAGGGTAGTGTTCCCTGAAGAACAGGGAAACCTGCGAAACAGGCTTGTAGGGATGAAATGGCCTCCGTATTTTTTCCTGACCTAACGAATATGCCGCTCTACACCACGGTATTGAGCACTGTAAATAATAAAATTATAAACCACAATAACCTTGGCTATATATATATATGTATATATATATATATATATATATATATATATATATATATATATATATATATATATATATATATATATATATACACATAAAGGTGATATAAGCAAAAATAAAAATAGTTAAAATATATATTTTTTGCCTACTTGTTTGAAACGAGCCTTACGCAAAGGTTTTGACTGCAGGTATATTCCACTGCTTTACTTAGGATAGTGGGCTTTTTTTTAGCTGGGGATCGACTATTCTTTTTTAGTTTTGTCAATTTCTTTTCACAATCCTTTTGTGGTGAATTTACATCTATTTCATGTGTCGCCCTCTTTTCTGTCCACAGCATGAAAATGCAAATCAGTGTCACGACATGAACTGTGTTTTTTTTTTTCTTCCCTGTTCCATTTTTAATGTTCAAACTATGCGTTGGAGCCTCAGCGTGTTGCTGCTACTCTGTTAACAAGGTTATTGATTTTGGAATCCAGCATGCAAGCACGGTCATCCCTCAGAAAGCACACTAATTGCTATTTATTCCAAACTTTGGACGCGGTGCTTTGACAGACATCTCCCCTGCAGATTTTGCTACACTAATTTAAACATGAAACACTTCAACGTAAAAAAAACCTGAAAGCATACAATAAGGTAGTTTTGATGAAAAACAAGTTGTTTCAAAACAACAGCAGTACAATAAGATATGGGTTGCATATTATAGACAATATAAATGATATACATTTGGCTGACGATAGAGCTTGTAATACTATTGTTATATCGTGATAATGCATGTTCATGACACATTCTAGCTGTGTCCCGCAGATTTGACCACACCGAATGACCACTGCTGCGTCTGACCAGTATTCCCTCTTAGGGAATTAAAGTCACTGGTCAATCCCAAGTTCTTTCAGATGACATATATGCAGAGTAAGAAGGACCATCAAGACAGAATAGGAATATTATCAAGTTTCACTAAAGCTTCAGGAGACCAGCCCACACCAATACATTCATACCGCCTTCTCGAATTGGTCTAACATTCAAACGGAAGAGACAACTTCTTGAATACGAAGAAAGCCCCCAACCTGTCTAGAAAGGAATACAACCTCATTGTTCTAATACAGATAAGACATATAGGGAGTACTCCAACTCCTACATTCCGAGTCTTCAAGGTAAAGCACACAGTTTACTTTTGGACATAAGATAAAACAATAGAAAGAGTACAAATGGATAAACACTAGCAGCTTTAAACATGACTATGAATAAAGAAATAACTCTTAAACATATATGCATTCTCCACACCACACTGTAGCATTCTTGCGGGTGATGTCCCTCCACAGTGCAAAGCTTCTAATTCACAAACATTCGCCTCCATGGCAGCAAATAAAGTATGTTTGTTACATGTACCGTTATCACTGGAGGACAAAGAATAGCTAACATTCTACAGTAAAAACCGTAGGAGCATACGGTAACCGCTAAACTAGAGCTCTTGGATGTAAACAAAGTTGAGCAGATCGTTGCAAATATTGACAGTAACGATACCAAGCATGACATCAGTATATACCATATTTTCCGGACTATAAGGCGCACTTAAAATATATTTTTTTCCTCAAAACTTGACAGTGTGCCTTATAACCCGGTGCGCCTAATGTAAGGAATACGTTTGTTTGAGCTTACCCAGCTCGGAGCTATTTTATTTGGTACATGGTGTAATGATGAGTGTGACCAGTAGATGGCAGTCAAACATAAGAGATAAGTGTAGGCTGCACTATGATGGCAATATGTCTCAAGTAAACAACACCATCATTTTAAATGTTCCATTGAAAATATAGAACTTTACACACGGCGCTCAAAAATCTATCAACATATTTTAGTACGACTTTGGTAAGCTATGAAGCCGTACCGCTTGATGGATTGTACTGTGCTTCAACATACAAGTATTACTATGGTGTGTGTATAAGGTAAGACATATTATCTGGTGTTTTGTTTCGCAATATTACGCAAAGGCAACTTTTCCTACCTTCTGGTACCTGCTGATCTGTATTTGGGATCTGCATAAGTCCTGAAAAATTGCGCGGGTCCCTTTTTGTAGTCCGTGTCGACAAGATAGTCGAAAAGCTTCTTCATTTTTCTCTATCTTCTTGTTATGAGACATTGATTGATTGATTGAGAAATGTATTGACATCTTAAAGAATTGAATCCATGCATGCTTTAAACAATTGGATGGCACAAAAAGCCAAAAGGCTTGTTTCCATTGTGGTCCATGACATGACATTCATCCTCCGCTGTTGCCATTTGTAATATAAAGTAGTGTAAAGTTCTTACTTATATCTGTCAGTAAACACGCCACGAAAGCGCTAAAACATACCGGCGTAGTGACTTTACATTATTCACCCAAGGAACTTTAGTTGTTAGAGAGTTCTGGTCAGACGTTTTTTTACGGGACACATATCCGATGTTGTTGTTTCCGGATGAGAAGATGCTGATCCGTTATTGATTTAAGTAAAGTTTGAATGTCATTAAAACAGTTAGCTCCATCTTTTGACACTTCTTCCACTCCCGTCCTTGCACGCTACACCGCTACAACAAAGATGACGGGGAGAAGACGCTGCCGAAGGTGAGCCACGTAAATAAGACCGCCCACAAAACGGCGCATCCTGAAGAGACTGTCAGAAAGCGACTTGAAGATGATCTGTAAAACATCATCTATGCAACATTTTGACCAAAGAACCACCATTACATGTTATGTAGACCACAACATAGTGTTTTAAATTAAGAAAAAAATAATAATATGACCCCCTTGTTGCACCTTATAATCCGGTGCGCCTCTTGTATGAAAATAGACCCGCTCATCGACAGTGCGCTTTTTAATCCTGTGCGCCCTATGGTCCGAAAAATACGGTAATCAAACAAATGTATTGCTCGATTTCTGCAATAATCGATATTTGCAGCCCTAATTGCATACTTGCCAACCTTGAGACCTCCGATTTCGGGAGGTGGGGGGTGGGGGGTGGGGCGTGGGGAGCGTGGTTGGGGTGGGGCGGGGGCGTTGTTGGGGGCGTGGCTAAGAGGGGAGGAGTATATTTACAGCTAGAATTCACCAAGTCAAGTATTTCATATATATATATATATATATATATATATATATATATATATATATATATATATATATATATATATATATATATATATAAAAATAAAATAAATACTTGAATTTTAGTGTTCATTTATTTACACATATACACACACATAACACTCATCTACTCATTGTTGAGTTAAGGGTTGAATTGTCCATCCTTGTTCTATTCTCTGTCACTATTTTTCTAACCACGCTGAACACCCTTTCGCAGGTACCCAGAAAGGTTTCGAGTACCACCAAAAAAACTGAATCTCTGAAGACAGTATAAAAATCTGTGTTAAAGGTGTACAAATACTGTTTGTATAATAAGCATGTTATTTTTTTACAAATGAGGGTTAAGAGTTCAGTACTAAAAAAAAAGAAAAAAGAATGTGGCTTAAGTACAGTTTTTTAATTGAGCTGCTGCATTTTTTGGTTGGGTTGTTTATTTATTTTGAGTAACTTCTATACATTTCTAAAAGGGGACAAATGTAATGGAGTGATCTATGTTTGTCTGTTGCCATCTCCTGGTGAATGTTGGCTATAGCGTACTGGGGTTACTTTTTGGTTGGCCAACGATTTACGTGGTGTTGCGCACCTGACGTCACTCAGGTCCGCCTGAATTTCGGGAGATTTTCGGGAGAAAATTTGTCCCGGGAGGTTTTCGGGAGAGGCGCTGAATTTCGGGAGTCTCCCGGAAAATCCGGGAGGGTTGGCAAGTATGCGTAATTGTGACTCTCTATCCTCTGGATACCATGAATTGATTTACGTGGACCCCGACTTAAACAAGTTGAAAAACTTATTCGGTTGTAACCATTTAGTGGTCAATTGTACGGAATATGTACTGTACTGTGCAATCTACTAATACAACTTTCAATCAATCAATCAATCAATCTGGTTGCTTCCCTAATCAACCGTCCAACCTTGGCACCACCACTGACGCCACCTCCTTCATTACAATTTTGACAAAATCTCAGGTTTAGTACCAAAAAAAAAACCCCACATATTTGCCAGGCCTTTTAAGCAATCCCATTTCCATGAAGTTGTCGCCAAAGGTGATCCATTGGCACCCTGCGTCTTCCAAATGGCTTTTCACCTGAGGAGGTGCATTAAAAACCCAAGGACTTTTCCATTACTGCCACTCGTGTGTCGCTGTCTCTGCAGTAAGATTCATTGACTCCTTGTTCCAGCCCTGGCTGTACACACATGAAGGAGGAACTGACATTTAAATCAAGCAAGTCGATTAGCCACAGCAGACGGCTGCAACCCAAGATAGACAGTTCCAGTCATGGAAACCCCACTTACCGGCTGCACACTGGGAGAAGGTTTACTGGGAGTAGCCCTGCTGGGCATCATGCAACACCCGCACAAATGCTCACCCTCTATGGTCCTGTGACATATAAACCTTATGAGCGGATGCATGACCCTCCCCGACATCGGGTTTAATAAAGACCTGGTGTATTCACACGTGCCCCATGACTCCACACTGCAAAAACTGAAATCTAAGTAAGATTAAATATCTCAAATAAGGGTGATATTTGCTTATTTTCTGTCTGATAAGATAATTCTTCTCACTAAGCAGATTTTATGTTAGAGTGTTTTACTTGTTTTAAGTATTTTGGTCCTAAATGACCTCAGTAAGATATTACAGCTTGTAGCTGAGATTTTATGACCTATATTGAGTAAAACATGCTTGAAACTAGAATATCAACTGTTGCAAAGCTGTGTCATCAACACTCACAAGTATAAAACTACTTTTTTTTTTAAAGTAATAATTTTCTTATTTCAAGCATGTAAAAAAAAAAAAAATCATGACTTTGACACAATAGTGCATACTTGCCAACCCTCCCGGATTTTCCGGGAGACTCCCGAAATTCAGCGCCTCTCCCAAAAACCTCCCGGGACAAATATTCTCCCGAAAATCTCCCGATTTTCAGCCGGAGCTAGAGGCCACGCCCCCTCCAGCTCCATGCGGACCTGAGTGAGGACAGCCTTTTTTCACGACCAGGGTGACAAGAACTAAATCATCCAGACTAGAGATACATTGTATTATTATGTTTATCTTACCTAAAAATAAATATATTTATTAATTAAAAAAAAAAAAAAAAAACGAAATACATTTTTACTATATTTTGCTAAAAACATCAAAATTAATTGTATTTTCATTTGTATATTTTCTGACTCCTTATTACATCCAGCCATAGAATTATACATTAAAATAAACATATTTGAAATAATTAATTTTAAATTATCATAATAATTTATTTAAAATGACCATATTTAATTATTAAAATAATTGCTTGTTTATCAACAACTTTAGCATTTTATTCATTACATTTTGAAGCTCTCAGAAGCCAAGTTATGTTATATTCCTTAGTATTTATTTATGCAAGTAAAGTATATGTATGAAATACTTCACTTGGTGAATTCTAGCTGTCAATATACTCCTCCCCTCTTAACCACGCCCCCAACCAAAAACCTTAAAACCTCCGAAATCGGAGGTTTTAAGGTTGGCAAGTATGCAATAGTGTCTCATATTAAAACAGATGACAGCCAAATGGACTTTGCTGTTTTATTTCCAATGAAACAATAGAAAATACATACTCATATACCTGTAGTTGTGTTTTTATTTCCCTGCCTTCTCTTTTATTGTGATGTGTTTCCTCAGCTCATTAGTCTCCAGTGAGGGGCGGACACTAAGGCACACCTGCAACCTATTTCTTCAGAGGAGTATTTAAGCCCGTCACCTCCCACGTGCATGCGCCTACTTCGCCTCGTCAGTCCTGGTACGTTACTTTTCCTTAGTCCTGTTATTTCTAACTTTGTTGTGTTTGTTTCCTAGCCTCTTTGAGACAGCAAGGACATTATGCTGTGCTGAGTGTGCCCTGGTTTTTTCCCCTGTCGACCACTGAGGAACCTGTTTTAGTTAGTATTCATGGTGTGCATTTCTGCCCTATCGCTTTTTGTTACACTTTTTGGACTTATTAAATGTATTCATTTTTGTTATTCAAACTTGCCTCCAGTCTCTGCATCCCGGGGTCACCCCCTTGACCAGTTCTTAACAGTAGTAGTACAGTTGTTATTAGTGGGAATATACTTATTTTAAGGTATTTTTGGATTCATAGAGGTTAGCTAATTTTACTTGTTTTGGAAAGTCTTGACAAGCCAAAATTTGTTGTTCTATTGGCAGATCATTTTGCTTAGTTCAAATAAAATACCCCTAATTTTTGTATTTATTTTTCTTGTTTTTGAACAGTGACTTTTTGCAGTGCATATTTGAGCGTGTTGCTGTCACAGCGTGGGCTATGGAGTTTTTGTTTTCCCAAGATGCAAGTGAATTTGGATCGGACATGGCTTGAAGGTGGGTACATGATTTATTTATTACTATCAAAAAGGAACAAACGAAAAGCGCGCACAATGGCGGAGGTAAAACAAAATTGGCGAATGAAAACAAAACTTGCACAAAGGCAGAAACTGAACACGAAATAACAAAACACTTACTGTGGCATGGGACCGTGAACAGGGCTTGAAACGAGAGGATAGCAGGGTTAGAAAAGATATGACACCAGGACGAACAACAGAAAATGAAAAGCTTAAATAACACAGACATGATTAACAACAGGTGCGTGACTCAAAACAGGTGCGTGACATGACAGGTGAAAACTAATGGGTTGCTATGGTGACAAACAAGAGTGCATAATGAGTCCAAACGTGGAACAGGTGAAACTAATGGGTAACCATGGAAACAAGACAAGGGAGTGAAAAGCCAGAAACTAAAGAGTCAATAACTAAACAAAACATGACTAAAACATGATTACACAGACATGACAGTTGCCTGGGAATATTTATGATTATTTAGTAATTCTCTCAAATAATTTCTCCCCGTCTTGCTGAAATGACCGAGGATCATGTTAATACTTCATACAGTGTTGGTATACAAGTCTACGAAACCCACAAAAAATATAAAATACCAAACAATATTTGGGAAATTCCACCAGATTGGTACTATTGGTGCTATAAAATGTATAAACGCACCATAAAATTATGTGTAAAATATTCTAAAGCATTTGTTGCCTGCCCCCGCTTTCTAACCGGTAACTTATGCCGGATAATGGTCCTCGATAAACCCTGGCGCACCAGGTGAATACAGTTCCGGTGAGAAATTTGCATATTATATTTGGATCTTTAACCATTTATTTGAACAGATATTTTTCAATACAATACTATGATACAAAATTAATCAAAGTTTATAATAATAATAATAACTAGAAGAGGCAATTCCTGAAGGAATTGCGTGTGAATGCTGAAGTTGAACTGAAATGTTGACAGAATGTAGTATGAATGTAAGAATAGTTTGAATGTTGGAATGGTTTGAATGTTGAAGAGCTGACGCTGAACTGAAATGCTAATGGAACATAGGATGAATGTTGAAATGGTTTAAATGTTGGAATGGTTTGAATGTTGAAGAGTTTGAATTTCCAGGAAAACCGGAATTTGGTTTGGAACTTGGGAAAGTGTTAGTTTGAATGTCCAGGATGAGTGGAATGGTTTGAATCGGTTGAAAAATGTGGGAATTGTGCAACTTGGAAAAATGTCCCATTCATTTCAATGGGAACTTCCTGGAAATTTGGGAATTTGGGGAAAAGCAGGATTTTTTTAAACTGATTAAGAGCATGAATTTCCTAAATGAGCTGAATTGGTTGGTGTTAGAATTTTTTAAATCGGTCAAGAAATGTTGAAGTAGTAAAGGGTATTAGGGAATTTTGGGAAAATCTGGATTTTTTTTTTAACTTGGAAAAAGGGTAGTTTGAATTTCCAGAATGGTAGAATGTGTTGAAGGTGGAATGGTTTGAAGAATGTGGGAATTTTTGAATTTTTCCGGAAAACCTGGAATTCTGGAAAATCTGGGAATTTGGGGAATTTGTGAAGGAAAAGCCCGCAATTCCTGAATAGGCACAATTTGAAGTTGGAACGGTTTGAATTGGGTGAAAAATCTGGAAGGTAGATTTTGCCAAAACCTGGAGAATAATAATAATAATAAGAAGAATAAATAGGTTAATTTTGGTGTAGAAAACCATATGTGTGAATGCTTTGGAGCATTCACACAATAACAATAGATTTTATGTCACGATTGGGTCGCATATTACTGCGTGGATCGTTCTCCCAAGATGCAGATGGAACTCCGGAGTAAGAAAACGATTTATTTTACAAACAAAACAAGCGTAAACGGAATAGCTAACAAGGAAAGCTAAGCATATGGACAAGAAAACAAAAGTCAAAGCTTGGATCAGGAATCAAGAATACTCAACATGACGTCTTGTACGAAGCAAATAACGAAGCCAGACTGAGTGTGGCGAACGACATGAATAAGTAGCTCTCTGATTAGTTCCCAGGAGCAGGTGAGCGTCCAAAACACTAATCAGAGACAGGTGAAAACAATCTGCAGTCATGGCAACTGAAGCACAAACCCAGGGGTGCTCAAAAACAGGAACTGAGGGAGTCCAAAACTAAACAAAACATGATCCGGGCAACAGATGATGATATCTTATTTCTATTGCACTTTACATTTGAACAACAAATCTCAAAGTACTACAGAGTAAATACATCTTAAAAGCATTAAAACAGCAGAGTAAAAAAACATTATTAAAAATTAGCTACCGTATTTTTCGGAGTATAAGTCGCACCGGAGTATAAGTCGCACCTGCCGAAAATACATAATAAAGAAGGAAAAAAACATATATAAATCGCACTGGAGCCCGGCCAAACTATGAAAAAAACTGCGACTTATAGTCGGAAAAATACGGTACATGCTTTTTTAGCCCTTTTTTTAAATGCATCCACCGTCTGTGGAGCCCTGAGGTAGTCAGACAGGGTGTGGGTGGAGCGGCAGCTTCAAAAGCTCTGTCCCCTATGGTCTTGAGCCGTGTCCTGGGTGCGTGCAGATGGTGCTGTTGGCCTGACCGGGCCCTAGCTGAGGTGTGTAGTGTGAGGAGATCGGTTAGGTAAGTGGGGGCATCACCGTGCAGTCAGTGGTGGGTGTGCAGGAGGACCTTGTACTCCAAAATCAGCCAGTGAATGTGTGCAGAGGATGGGGGTGACGTGCTCATACTTCCGCACCTTCATCAGGACCCTGGCAGCGCTGTTCTGAACATACCAAAGCTTTTGGAGTTTCCTCCCAGGGATCCCGATGAGGAGTGCGTTACAGTAATATAACCTGGAGGAGACAAAGGCATGGACGAGCTGCTCTGTTTGGAGATGTAACTCAGATGAAAGACAAAGTTTTTTTTTGCAGATGTGGGTGACATGGTTGTCGAAGGTTGTCAAACTTGACCCCAAGGTTGGTAACGCAGGGAGAGAAGGGGAAATTGTGACCAAATAGTGAAACTGAGGTTGTGTGGGAAGAACGCAGTACCGATTTGGATGGCTTCTGTTTCTGGGCCGTTCCGCTGTGGGAAGTTTTGACTCAACCATGCGTTTATCTCCTCCAGGCAGGAGCTGAGTCGAGAAACAGTGGCAGAGGGGGACCCAGAGGGGGAGACCTTAAGGTAGAGTTGTGTGTCGTCAGCATAGCAGTGGAAATTAATTCCATGTCTGCTGACGACACACCCGAGGGGAAGCATTTAGATGGCGAAGAATGTTGGACTGAGCACGGAACCCTGGGGGACCTCACTGGTGACAGTGTGGGGGCGAGATTTAGCATCCCCCAGGACCAGGTGCTCGGTCCTGTCAGTGAGATAGGAGTGGAACCAGTGAAGGGCAGTGTCAGAGAGGCCGATGAAGTGCTGAAGACAGTGGAGGAGGATGTTGTGGTCAATGGTGCCAAACGCAGGAGGAGGGATGTGGAACCAGAGTCAGAGGTCATCATCAGATCACTGGTGACTGATGAGAGCTGTTTCGGTGGTGTGGGAAGGGCGGAAACCAGATTGGAATTTTTCATAGAGGTGATTTTATTTAAGATGGCTGTGAAGCTGGATGGAAATAACTTTTTATAGGATTTTGGAAATGAATGGGGGATTTGAAATGCTAGTACTTTGACAAAGGGAGTGGTCATAGGTTGTTTCTTTGAGCAGAGGTTTTATCGGCGCTGTTTTGAGGGAGGGAGAAACGCTGGCTGTTTTAAGAGAAAGATTAGTTATTTTTGTTATCAGAGGGGTAATTGAAAGGTTGTATGTTTTGAGCAGAGGTGAAGGGAGGGGATCAAGGGAGCATGTGGGTGGTTTGGATCTGCGGATGATCTTCTCGATCTTCGGCTGCGTTGTAGGGCTGAAATAAGAGAAATGTGTGCTGGAACTTGCTAGGATGTCTAGAATGGGACTGAACGTTTGTATGATAAATGAGCGGACATTGTCAATTTTGGAGGTGAAATATTCAAGGAACTTGTTATTGTCTGTATGAGTGTAGTATGGACTGATCTGAGGTATGGGGATGTGACTTACTGTACAGAAGAGTTGCTTGGACTTACCTGGCTTATTGTTGATGATTGTGGAATAGGGTTCTGACCTGGACACGGAAAGGGCTTTAGCGTTAAACCTTTGATGTTCCCGGTAGGCCAACTTATGCATCGTCAGGCCGGATCTTACGCTGCCTCGCTCCAGGACACGGCCTGACCTTTTCATTTGCCTCTGCTCCTCTGTGTACCATGGGGCAGACCGGGAGAAGAAGTCTGTTTTTCCCAATGGTGCATCAAAGTCCAAGATGGAGGATAGACTTTTATTGTAAATTGGAGACCGAGGACGATGTAGGTGGGAGAAGAAGCTGGAGAGGATGACTGAAAGAGTGAGAATCAATGTTTTTTAGGTTCCTGAAAGTTGGTGTACATTTTAGTTTTGTGTAAGGAGATGTTAGGGGGAGTTTCATGCTAACTGCATGATGGTCAGATACATTAGTGTCATATACATGGAACTCAGTGACTGTGTGGGAGTCAGTGATATCAGGGTCAGGGTATGGCCTTGACATGGTTAAGGCAGTCCATTACTTATTTCATTTATGTGGCTAGTCAATTGGAGGCAGAGTCAATATGAATATTAAAATAACCAACATTTTTTTGTGGAATGAACAGAGTGGAATGAGGAAAGTGTGTCTATCTGGAGAAGCGGTAGGAAATGGATGAATAGATGGAAAAATGTTGGTTGGGGTTTTGGACGGACGGTAAATAAGAGCTATTGTTACATTAACAGCTAGGGTGTTTGCATTGGAGTAATAGATTTTCAAAGGAATTTGGGGCAGACAGAAGGCTCAATTCAATGTCACCGTGGTGAGAAACAGTGAGGCCACCACCACGACCAGTTGTCTGGGCTTTGCTCAGGTAATTATACCCAGGGGGGCAAGCCTCATTTAGCTCTGAATAAACTTCAGGTTGCTGACACGTTTCTGTGAGTCAGAGAATACCCATTCCCTTGTCCTTAATGTGTTCGTGGATGAATACAGATTTATTGGTTAAAGATTGTACATTTAATTTTTAAAAGAGGGTTGTAGAGGCATGTTTGCTCACAGACCAGAGGACACTGTGATCCACTGCAGATTTGGCAGTATGCTGGCTCAATATCTGTCGTGCTCTGATGACGTACACCGAGACCACAGGGATGTTATTGAGGTTGCTAGGTGAGGACAGATTGAACCTGAGGCCAAACCCCCAATGGATGTAACGGGGCTGACGAGGTAGGTTGAGGTGTGGAGCTTTGCTGGTGTGTTGACGCTGGAGTTCCGTTGAGCTGCCGAACATGCCTGCGCTCGAGCTGCCTGTGTTAGCCGATGCTAGCGTTAGCCAGGATACTTGCCACTGACAACGGTGGATGACGGTCAGACCAGCCAAGATGATCCACAGCAGGAGAGGAGATGGCAGTCCACATGCAGGCCTTCGTTTGATGACAGAATTCGGGGCGGTATAGCTCGGTTGGTAGATCGGCCGTGCCAGCAACTTGAGGGTTCCAGATTCGATCCCCGCTTCTGACATCCTAGTCACTGCCGTTGTGTCCTTGGGCAAGACACTTTACCTCCCAGTACCACCCACACTGGTTTAAAAATGTAACTTAGATATTGGGTTTCACAATGTAAAGCGCTTTAAATCACTAGAGAAAAAGTGATGTATAAATATAATTCACTTCACTTCACAATACATCCAAGAACTGAATGGCTTTTGCTTCGATTGGGCCCCGGCTAATGGACTACACACTCGAAAAAAAAAACGTGAAAAAAGTAAAAAGCGTTAAAAGCATTAAAAAAGTGTAAAATACACACTTTTAGTACAGAAGTATCAGTATTAATCATACTTGCCAACCCTCCCGGATTTTCCGGGAGACTCCCGAAATTCAGCGCCTCTCCCGAAAACCTCCCGGGACAAATTTTCTCCCGAAAATCTCCCGAAATTCAGGCGGAGCTGGAAGCCACGCCCCCTCCAGCTCCATGCGGACCTGAGTGACGTCAGGTGCGCAACACCACATAAATTGTTGGCCAACCAAAAAGTAACCCCCAGTACGCTATAGCCAACATTCACCAGGAGATGGCAACAGACAAACATAGATCACTATTGCATTCGTCCCCTTTTAGAAATGTATAGAAGTTACTCAAAATAAATAAACAACCCAACCAAAAAATGCAGCAGCTCAATTAAAAAACTGTACTTAAGCCACATTCTTTTCTCTTTTTTTTTTTAGTACTGAACTCTTAACCCTCATTTGTAAAAAATAACATGCTTATTATACAAACAGTATTTGTACACCTTTAACACAGATTTTTATACTGTCTTCAGAGATTCAGTTTTTTTGGTGGTACTCGAAACCTTTCTGGGTACCGGCGAAAGGGTGTTCAGCATGGTTAGAAAAATAGTGACAGAGAATAGAACAAGGATGGACAATTCAACCCTTAACTCAACAATGAGTAGATGAGTGTTATGTGTGTGTATATGTGTAAATAAATGAACACTGAAATTCAAGTATTTCTTTTATTTATATATATATATATATATATATATATATATATATATATATATATATATATATATATATATATATATATATATATATATATATATAAAAAATATATATATATATATAGCTAGAATTCACTGAAAGTCAAGTATTTCTTATATATATATATATATATATATATATATATATATATATGAAATACTTGACTTGGTGAATTCTAGCTGTAAATATACTCCTCCCCTCTTAGCCCCGCCCCCAACCCCGCCCCCGCCCCACCCACCGAAATCGGAGGTCTCAAGGTTGGCAAGTATGGTATTAATAACACATTTTTTGGGGGGGCGCGAAGAAGCAGAAAACACTAAACGCCAGCGTCCTCTCATTCCTAGTTTGGAATTATTGTCCTCTTTTTCTTACATTCTGTCTCTCTCTGTTCCGTTAATAAGAATTATGGACTATCCATACAAACATATACTGTTACGATCAGGGCAAACTGTTTTGTAATCAAAAAAATAAACTTTGAAAATGAAAAATAAATGTTTGGAAAAATACTGTATTCAAAATAAAAATAAGTACATATTTTTTCAGGTAAATATACTCAAAATTCACTTTGGTAATTATTTCAAATATAATTTATTATTATTATTTTTTTACTACCATATATTTTGATATTTGAGCTTTTGTTGTTTGCAGATTCAAATCTTACTTTCCGTTTATATTTTTGTTTTTTGTTTCGAATCTTTTTTTTTTTCAGTTAAAATGATTTAGCATGTGGAGTGGGCCATCAAATGCGTCTTGGCCAAAAAATGTAGGCACCACCCCCTACCATGTTGCCTTCAGGGAAAGTCGGAACTAAAACAAAACAACTCAATACTTCATTTCGGCTTCACCAGAGGTCCCTAACCACCGGACCAAAGTCGTATTTATTTTATTGGAAAAATAACATGTTTCGTTTCATTCTTTTTTTGCAGAGCGTTCACTTTTCCCACTTTAATTAGCCTTCCTTGAAGACACCATAGCTGTGTGCAATTAGACAAGAAAAAACAGCGTCTCCCAATTCGCTATTATAAGTGACTTCTGGCTCGTTTTGTAACTTGTAATTGCTCATTTGTCCATCGATTGTCTCCCAGTTCTCGACAATAAACAAAAACGCGAGTGTGGTAGGTTTGTTCCCCACACCATACTTCCTGGTTATCACAGACGCCCGAGATTGACTGTGAGAATGAGTGTCAGAAAGTGGAGCAAATATGACAAAAATAGACTAAAGACTAAGAGGAAATGCTCACCATGCAGGTTTATTTTAGCATGCTGATACTGATTAAGGACTTAAATGAGGCTCAAGGACAAAGGTCAACGAGACAAGACAAATTAATGAGATAAAAATAGTGTCTTGCCTGTCACATATCAATCACAATTTTTTTTTTTTTTAGATATTACATAATCATTTTGTGCTTTTAATTTGGTTTCATACACAAGACCTAATTAATAAATACATGATATTGTGATAGTGAACCCCATATCCTTTGTGCAAGGCGGTCTGTCATGATTCAACCTCCCTTTCAGTTGATGACACACCTTCCTCACCAAAATCAGGAAATTATAAAATATATATTTATAAAGTAAATATTATACAAATTATATTCAACCTAAAAAAAAAAAAGATTGTACTTACCGTATTATGCCTCAACCATCACATTTTAGAATAAATAAATGTTTTACATATATTAGCCGCACCGGACTATAAGACGCATATACTGTATATACCGATACGAAACATTCTGTCAATGTTTATTTACATACTGTGGGGAGGCGTGGCCTGCGGGCCTGCAGCGAGGCGCCTGGTCCGAGATGGACGACAGGTGCGTAGATGGCCCACCTGGGCACAGTTGTCTCATCACCTGTCACTGTATAAAAGGGCAGCAGCCGGGAAGGAGGGGGTTGGTGAAGTCGGAGTGGATGGCCGAGAACGAACCCGAGCGGAAGCGAGAGCGAGACCGAGACGAAGACGAAGACGCGTAAGGGTGAAACGCGACAGGAAGAGCGAGACGGGGAGAAGAGGCGAGTGCTGAAAAGAGACCAGAGAAGGAGGTTTACTGACAAATAAACAAAATCTCAAAACCGTCAAGCATGTGATGTCCATCATTAGTGGTCCAAGGAACCTGGAGGTGCGAGTCCTCCACACATACCTTAATGGTTTCCTGTAACACGGCAGTAAAACGGCTGAACAAACAAAACAGAAGTTATCTTCATGGACCTACTCGCTGCAGAAAATAGCTCTCAAATCAGCAAAACAGACGCAATAACTCCACGATGACGTTATGGTGAATTTACTAAACTAAAACGATGCAAAAAGAGTGTCACTGAAAGTTAATAATACTAACACAGACACTTGTAAACGTGCTAGCATATTTACTAATGCTTACGATGCTGGCTTGATTACATTACGATAGCACTCACAGCATACTTGCCAACCTTGAGACCTCCGATTTCGGGAGGTGGGGGGCGGGGAGGGGGCGTGGTTGTGGGCGTGGTTAAGAGGGGAGGAGTATATTTACAGCTAGGATTCACCAAGTCAAGTATTTCATATATATATATATATATATATATATATATATATATATATATATATATATATATATATATATATATAAATATATATATACATATATAAGACATACTAAGTCAAGTATTTCATATATATATATATATATATATATATATATATATATATATATATATATATATATATATATATATATATATATATAAATATATATATATATATATATGTATATATATATATATATATATAAATAAAAGAAATACTTTAATTTCAGTGTTCATTTATTTACACATATACACACACATAACACTCATCTACTCATTGTTGAGTTAAGGGTTGAATTGTCCATCCTTGTTCTATTTGTCACTATTTTTCTAACCATGCTGTTTTTCTAGCCACCTCTGATGATGCATTGCTGTGTGGCACGCAAAAAGTGCTTTCATCAAATGCACTAGATGGCAGTATTGTCCTGTTTAAGAGTGTCACAACATTGCTGTTTACGGCAGACGAACTGCTTTACAGTAGACAAAAATGTGACTGCTGTTGTTGTGTGTTGTTACCGCGCTGGGAGGACGCTAATGAAACTGCCTAACAATAAACCCACATAAGAAACCAAGAACTCGCCCTCGATCATTGTACAGTTATAACGTCATTGGGCAGGTACGCTGTTTATATTATGTGCCTGAATTTCGGGAGATTTTCGGGAGATAATTTGTCCCGGGAGGTTTTCGGGAGAGGCGCTGAATTTCGGAAGTCTCCCGGAAAATCAGGGAGGGTTGGCAAGTATGACTCACAGAGATGCATGCAAACACTCCTACAGACACGGTTTAGTAAGTTTGAATTGTTTTAGTTATATTGTAAAACTAACAAATGTTGCTTGCATCCAGCGAGCAAACAAGTTCTCTCAACAGCAGGGTGGTGCAGAGTGTGAATGAGCATGAGTCCCACTCTGTGCTCAAGCTGTTTGTGATTAGACTGTAATTGGGCTTTTATTGTATTAAATCTGTAATGTGTGTGCTTTGTTCTCACAGTGAAAGTCCTCTGGTGAAGTTTTAATTCTACATGTGTGCCTTCTTTAGTTCTGTCAAACCTTCTGCTATTTACCTAATAGTAGTAATAATATGTGTGTATATATATATATATATATATATATATATATATATATATATATATATATATATATATATATATATATATATATATATATATATGGTGTGTACTAGAGTTGTCTCGATACCGGTACCAAAATGTATTTCGATACGTTTCTAAATAAAGGGGACCACCAATAATGGCATTATTGGCTTTATTTTAACAAAAAAACCTCACAGTACATTAAATATATGTTTCTTATTGCAGTTGAAGAACAATGTTGTCCTTAAATAAAATAGTGAACATACTACACAACTTGTCTTTTAGTCGTAAGTAAGCAAACAAAGGATCCTAATTAGTCTGCTGCCGTATGCAGTAACATATTGTGTCATTTCCCATTCTATTATTTTGTCAAAATTATAAAGGACAAGCTGTAAAAATTGATTATTAATCTACTTGTTCATTTACTGTTAATATCTGGTTATTTTCTGTTTTAACCTGTTCTATCTACACTTCTGTTAAAATGTAATAATCACTTATTCTTCTGTTGTTTGGATGCTTTACATTAGTTGTGGATGATACCACAAATTTGGGTCTGGATCCGATACCAAGTAGTTACAGGATCATACATTGCTCATAATTTAAGTTCTCGTGTGCCCAGGGACATATTTCCTGAGTTTATGAATATAATATGAATTTAAAAAATATTAAAAAAAATATCTATGTAATCATAGTAGTATCGACTGGATACGCTCTTGTACTTGGTATCATTACAGTGGATGTCAGGTGTAGATCCACCCATGGCGTTGTTTACATTGTGACGCCGGTGAGCTATTGCATCCTCCTATGGCGTGTAGTGAAGCATGTTTAGGTATTCCTCGTCCTGCAGGAATCATGCTTTTAAGAAACATACTTTATTTGTCGCCATGGAGGCGAGGATTAGTGATCAGAATAGAAGAAGCTAAAAGACTGCCGATTTCGGATGGACATTAGCCACGAGCTAGCTAGCCATGTCTTAAAGCAACTCTTCCTGAGGGAGTTTCAGTGTTATAGCTTCACCTGTATCGTTAGTTTTTAAGTCAAATGCATCCATTCTCCCTTTTCTGTCTGCACACTGCGTCTGTTTGTAAGTACTCCGTGATTTTGCGCTGCCGAACATGCTCCTCTGCTTGTAAAACCAGCAATGTCATGATGTGATGACGACGCGCCGTCATGCCTGTAAAAAAAAAAAATGATGGCGAACCGGTACTTTTCAAACAGTATAATACCGTTTTTAATGCATTACTACCGCAATACTACACTAGTACCGGCATACCGTACAACCATAATGTCTACCCACATACAAATAGTCAAGCCCAAAATTATTCATACCCTTGGCAAATTTTGACCTAAAGTTAATTTTTTTTCAACCAGCAAGTTTTTTCTTGACTGGAAATGACTCGGGTTTCTTCCAGTAGATAATAAAACGACGGACTGTCAGGTTCAAACACTGATGACATCTATTAATCAGATAGGAAGCAAGGAATCATGCAGAAACCGAGTTCAATTTAGCTCATGAGGAGAACGCATGGAGCTGCACACTTAGTCACAGTCTCGCCCTACGCTCTAAGGTACAGCTCCGGCGTCACTCTATTTACTCAGGAGTTCCCTAGTCAACATCACTGAGGCCGCCTCTAAAAGGAGTGGTCACATATATCATGCAAAGCAGGTCCAGTACGCACAATACGTGACGGAATGTGCTGGGGGCCTTGTGATTCTGCCTTGTCTCTGCTTCGTCTGCGTGCTGTCGTCTTATCTGCGTTGAGGTCCTTGAAGTCCTTGGCTGTTAGCGGGCTAAAACAAAGATAACATCTGCGGCTGAGGCAACCCCTCAGACAAGAAGTTTTGTCCTTGCACAGATAGAAAAAGTACAGCTTGAGAACAATAGCTAATAACTATACCAACAGACTTTAAGCATATTGAAGTTGTGTGATAACTTACCCACATAGTTATTCTAACACGGACAAAAGACATCGTTGTGGAAAATAAGTTTGTCAGCTATTATTTACATTTGAAGAAAAAGGGACATGTCCAAAATTATTAATACCCTTCTCAATAATCAATAGAAAAGCCATATTTTGGCTATTACAGTGATCAAACGCTTCCTGTAATTGTTGACCTGCTTTTTGCATGTTTTGACTGGTATTTTTTCCCATCTTTTGTGACGAGCTCTAACTCTTTCAGGTTGCAGGATCTCTTTGCCATCACCCAGATCTTTAGCTCCTTGCGTAGATTCCTCAATTGGATTCAAGTTCGGACTTTGGCTGGGCCACTGCAAAACGTTAATGTTTTTGCCCCTTAACCATCTCTTCACCACTTTTGCAGTGTGTTTTGGGTCGTTGTCGTGTTGACATGTCTACCGGGCCCGAGGCCGAGTTTGATGTTAGTTCTTGAGAATCTCGATGCCTTGCTCGTGTTTAATGGTGCCGTTTGCTGTGATTAGGTTCCCTGGTCCAATGGCTGAAAAACAACCCCAAAGCATTAGGTTCCCACCACCCTGTTTGACAGTGGAGATGGTAATCTTAGGGTTGAGGATTCTCTGTTTTTACACCGAATGAAGGATACATCATTGTTGCAAAACAACCACAACACAGAAGACCAGAAATCTTCTTTGTCCAGATGAGCATTTGGAAAGACCAAGGGGGCTCTAGTCTGCCGTATCAGAAGAAGTCTGCGTCCATAGAACCCAGCATTGTGCAGTGTTCGTTGGACTGTCTGCCTTGAGATGTTGCCACCAGTAGAGCCCAGATTCACCAAGATAGCCTTGATATTGATCCTTGGATTCTTTTTCGCCTCTCTCACTGTCCTCCCGGCCAGCAAAGGTGTTACTTTTGGCTTGCAACCACGTCCTCTGAGATTTTCCACAGTGCGAAACGTCTTGTATTTTTTTTTAATAATACTTTGCACTGTAGCCACTGGAACTTGAAAACATTTAGATATGGCCTTGCAGCCCTTTTGTGACTTGTGAGCAGCCACAGGTCCCCAGGGACCTTTTTAGTCTTAGCCATGAATGTCCACAAACCAACTTACTGACAGGATGCAGTGCGTCTCCCATAATAATGTGACCTCAGACTATGTTAAGGTAACGTGCGGAGTTCCTCAGGGTTCGGTTCTTGGCCCTGCACTCTTTAGTATTTACATGCTGCCGCTAGGCGACATCATACGCAAATACGGTGTTAGTTTTCATTGTTATGCTGATGACACCCAACTCTACATGCCCCTAAAGCTGACCAACACGCCGGATTGTAGTCAGCTGGAGGCGTGTCTTAATGAAATTAAACAATGGATGTCCGCTAACTTCTTGCAACTCAACGCCAAGAAAACGGAAATGCTGATTATCGGTCCTGCTAAACACCGATATTTATTTAATAATACCACCTTAACATTTGACAACCAAACAATTACACAAGGCGAATCAGTAAAGAATCTCGGTATTATCTTCGACCCAACTCTCTCGTTTGAATCACACATTAAGAGTGTTACTAAAACGGCCTTCTTTCATCTCCGTAATATCGCTAAAATTCGTTCTATTTTATCCACTAGCGACGCTGAGATCATTATTCATGCGTTCGTTACGTCTCGTCTCGACTACTGTAGCGTACTATTTTCGGGTCTCCCTATGTCTGGCATTCAAAGATTACAGTTGGTACAAAATGCGGCTGCTAGACTTTTGACAAGAACAAGAAAGTTTGATCATATTACGCCTATACTGGCTCACCTGCACTGGCTTCCTGTGCACTTAAGATGCGACTTTAAGGTTTTACTACTTACGTATAAAATACTACACGGTCTAGCTCCGTCCTATCTTGTTGATTGTATTGTACCATTTGTCCCGGCAAGAAATCTGCATTCAAAGAACTCCGGCTTATTAGTGATTCCCAGAGCCCAAAGAAAGTCTGCGGGCTACAGAGCGTTTTCTATTCGGGCTCCAGTACTATGGAATGCCCTCCCGGTAACAATTAGAGATGCTACCTGAGTAGAAGCATTTAAGTCCCATCTTAAAACTCATTTGTATACTCTAGCCTTTAAATAGACCCCCCTTTAGACCAGTTGATCTGCCGTTTCTTTTCTTTTCTCCTCTGCTCCCCTCTTCCTTGTGGAGGGCGGGGGGCACACGTCCGGTGGCCATGGATGAAGTGCTGGCTGTCCAGAGTCGGGACCCGGGGTGGACCGCTCGCCTGTGCATCGGCTGGGAACATCTCTGCGCTGCTGACCCGTCTCCGCTCGGGATGGTGTCCTGCTGGCCCCACTATGGACTGGACTCTTACTATTATGTTGGATCCACTATGGACTGGACTCTCACAATATTATGTCAGACCCACTCGACATTCATTGCATTCGGTCTCCCCTGGAGGGGGGGGGGTTACCCACATATGCGGTCCTCTCCAAGGTTTCTCATAGTCATTCACATCGACGTCCCACTGGGGTGAGTTTTTCCTTGCCCTTATGTGGGCTTTGTACCGAGGATGTCGTTGTGGCTTGTGCAGCCCTTTGAGACACTTGTGATTTAGGGCTATATAAATAAACATTGATTGATTGATTGAACTGTAGAGAGCTGCTGTTTTTCCACTGGTTGAGTTGATTTAAAACCAGCTATTTCCAATGAATCGGGGTATTGGGGACGCTTTTGAACAGCTTGGACTATTTGGTATGGTATAGAACTTTGAATTTCCCATGGACTGTTACAGTTTGCTAAGGCTATACATATTTTGGACATGCCACTTTTACAACCTGAAAACATTTTTTTTCTCCACAATGATGTCTCTTGTACATCGTTTTATCATCTTCTGGGAGATGTCTGTTGTAATTTCCAATAACTTGCTGGTTGACTGAAAGTAACTACCGTATTTTCCGGACCATATGGCGCACCAGATTATAAGGCTCACTGCCGATGAATGGTCTATTTTCTATCTTTTTTCATATATAAGGCGCACCAGATTATAGGCCGCATTAAAGGATCATATTATTATAATTTTTTTCTAAGTGGAAAACACTTCCTTGTGGTCTACATAACATGTAATGGTGGTTTTATGGTCAAAATGTTGCATAGATTATGTTTTACAAATCATCTTCAAGTCGCTTTCTGACAGTCGCTTCAGGATGCGCCGTTTTGTGGGCGGTCTTATTTACGTGACTCACCTTCGACAGCGTCTTCTCCCCGTCATCTTTGTTGTAGCGGTGTAGCGTGCAAGGATGGGAGTGGAAGAAGTGTCAAAAGATGGAACTAACTGTTTTAATGACATTCAGACTTTACTTCAATCAATAACAGAGCAGCATCTCCTCATCCGACCAGAACTCTAATAACTAAAGTTATTTGGGTGAATAATGTAAGCTCATTACACCGGTACGTTTTAGCGCTTTCATGGTGAGTTTACTGACCGATATAAGTAAGAACTTTACACTACTTTATATTAGAAATGGCAACAGTGGAGGATGAATGTCCCATAACAAGAAGATAAATAAAAATATTAAGCTTATCGACTACAGCGTCTCCACGGACTACAAAGGCGGACGTGCGCAATTTTTCAGGATTTATGCAGATCCCAAATACAGATTAGCAGGTACCAGAAGTTAAAAAAAGTTGCTTTTGCATGATATTGCAAAACAAAACGGCAGATGTCTTACCTTATACACACACCATAATAATACTCGTATGTTGAAGCACATCAAGCGGTGTGGCTTCATAGCTTACCAAAGTCGCACTAAAACTTTTTGAGCGCTGTGTGTAATGTTCTATATTTTCAATGGAACATATACAATGTTGGTGTTGTTTACTTCAGTCATATTGCCATCATAGTGCAGTATACCCTTATCTCTTATGTGTGACTGCCATCTACTGGTCACATTTATCATTACACCATGTACCAAAAAAAATAGCTTCGAGGTTGGTAAGCAAAACCACAATTATTCCGTACATTATAAGGCTCACTGTCTAGTTTTGAGAAAAAAATATAATTTTAAATGCGGAAATTACTTTATGTCAAATTTGAATGAATAATTTTGGGCTTGACTGTATACATACATACTAGAGATGCGCGGATAGGCAATTATTTAATCCGCAACCGCATCAGAAAGTCGTCAACCATCCGCAATCCACCCGATCTAACATTTGATCAGAACCGCATCCGCCCGCCATCCGCCCGCACCCGCCCGTTGTTATATATCTAATATAGACGATGCAAGGCATTAGTGAGGTTATAAAGCTTTTGCCTGTTAAAGAAAGGAGACTGATCCAATGCAGCACAGACATTCGCGTGCCACGCTGTCACGACCCAGACGCACACCAGTGCGCAATCATATGGGAGCCGCGCTGAGCGCACCTCCAAGCGCGTCTCGCTGCCGGCGACGGCCGGGTATATGGGCCCGACGCTCCAGCGCCATCCATTTTCAGGGCTAGTTGATTCGGCAGGTGGGTTGTTACACACTCCTTAGCGGGTTCCAACTTCCATGGCCACCGTCCTAGCTGCTGTCTATATCAACCAGGGTGAGCCCCACCCCTTTCGTGAGCGCACTGCGCGCGGAGTGACCCCTGTTACGCGCCCCCGGCAACAGGGGTGGCGGGCAGGTAAGCTGCGCGCGCGGAGCGCGCGGAGTGACCCCTGTTACGAGCCCCCGGCCACGGGGGTGACGGGCAGGTAAGCTGCTTACCCGCTGCACGTGACGCCGGCCGCGGCGAAGGCGGACGAGGCGGGGTGTCGGTGCGGTGGGCGCGGTGGTGACCCTGGACGTGCGTCGGGCCCTTCTCGCGGATCGCCTCAGCTACGGCTCCCGGTGGGGCCCTCTCGGGGGAAGGGGCCTCGGTCCCGGACCCCGGCGAGGCGTCGGGGGCCTTCTCCGCTCCGTAAAAGTGTCCATCTCTTTTCTTTTTTTTTCTTCTGTTGTGGCATATGCAGCAGGTGCCTGCTCGTTTTTCGTATGTGGGTAACAACATTTAACTATGTATGTATATTTCCGAATTGGTTTAACTGCCACCCGCCTGAATCTATTTAAAATCTAATTTTTTTTAATTTCCACCGCCCGACCCGACCCGACCCGACCCGACCCGACCCGACTCGACCCGCGGATAAAATCTAATTTTTTTAAATTTCATCCGCCCGATCCGCGGATAATCCGCATCTCTAATACATACATACATACATGCATACATACGGACTGTCCATATATAGGAAACATGACTAAGCACATGCCCAAAATATATTTTGAAATAACAAAACATTTAAGTATACTCAGAAGCAACACAATAATTAATTCCGACACCAACTATAATTAGTGCAAATGTTCACATTTGACTTGACTTCAACGAGTGAAACTTTCATTCTGAGGAGCAAACATATTTCTATCGCTAGAGTGACTTACACAGACATCAGCATTTTAATCATGGCCACACGACTGGCCACATCGTAGTTGTTTATTTTTTTAAATGGTTTTCACCATGCTGGGAAAAGGGCAAGCATATGTTTTTGTTTTTTCTCCATAATGCGTCAACACCAGAGAGACTGATTGGTTGCAGACATCCAGCCAAGCATCATCAGAGACAAAAAGAAGAAGCAGTTTTGCAGCAGAAGTAATGAAACCCACCGAGTATTCGGATCAGCGCCATCATCTTGTCAGATGGGGGTCACATGAAGATACATGAACAGTCTGTGGAAAATTCTGGTGCTGTTTTAAAGGAAAATGTTGTTTCATTTAGTTGCATTTTTGTTAAAAATATGTTTTTTTTATAACACTTTACAAACGTTCTAGATGTAACAGTTCCTTTAACGCTAACTATTTGTCGTATTGACAGGGCATCTCTGGCTAAATTGAGGCTCTGAGCACAATTTTTGTCGGAGGCCCCTCCATTACACTTTTTCCCACACTTGTGAAACAATATTGTATACTTTTTTGTAATCAAACTAAAATTCAATTTGTATGTTTGTACTTGTGGAAGTCGCTTCCTAGCGGTACCACTGACATATACTTCACATGAGCCAGGCGTGCCAAGTTGATAAAGTTTTAATGTAAATAAATAAATGATAAATGGGTTATACTTGTATAGCGCTTTTCTACCTTAAAGGTACTCAAAGCGCTTTGACAGTATTACCACATTCACCCATTCACACACACACTCACACACTGATGGCGGGAGCTGCCATGCAAGGCGCCAACCAGCAGCCATCGGGAGCAAGGGGTGAAGTGTCTTGCCCAAGGACACAACGGACGTGACTAGGATGGTAGAAGGTGGGGATTGAACCCCAGTAACCAGCAACACTCCGATTGCTGGCACGGCCACTCTACCAACTTCGCCACGCCGTCCCCAATGTGCATCTTTTTATCAAAGTCTTTCTCCAGCAGAACGTGACTTTTCAGTCACGTCCGTATCCTCTCTCTCCTCCTGCTCCCGGCCGCTTAGTGTTAAAGATAACAGATGATTAGATTAACACGTACCTCCTGTGAAAGCTAATCGCCTGCCAGCTGTGTCTCGCCGTCAGCACTGCCACGCCCCCCCGCCCCGTCTGATGGTGCTTTGTCCTCAGCACCATGGACAGAGGCGGTGACCTTTGCTCCTGCAGTCAGCACTAAAATAAAACAGACAAATCACGGCCATGGCAGACTAGCAGGCCAATAGTACACAATCGGTTTTAAAGTCCCATAGGGTAGATTGCAATTTTCTTTAGGCGAAGCTTTTGCAAATATTTTTTTTTCACCTTTCATCAAGGAGAGACTAATTGTGTTGGTTTACATCCAAAGAGAAATGGATAACCGTCTAACTTGTTACGATGGCGTGTCTTTGGAGGAAACACAGGTGCGACAAAAGGAGCTGCATCCAACACCGGGGGAGAGAAAAGCAGCACATCTGTTTTGGGTCACTGTGATGTCAAGCAGCACGTCACCATATGTTTCCTCCACGGGCCCCGCCGTATCTCGGCGCCACTAATCTGACAGCAATAACACCCTTCGGGGAGGCTGTGAGCTGTGTTTTAACGAACTTTGTAAGTTATTAAGCTCGTTATGTCAACTCGTCTTGCCACTCACCTGCCTTGCAAGGGAATGGTTTAGCGTGCACGCACGTTTCGGTCCACCTTTTAAAATAACATGTTGACGAGGATGTCTCTCTTGGAGTGGCTGATTGGATACTATACAGTACCTTTTTGGCACTGAGTGCACATTGTGATATGTACTTACATACCATGCATCTAAACAAAGAAGACGTGAAAGCTCTTTAGTATTCACAGTTGTGTGCAAATGCACATTTCATATCCTGCATGCATGTTATGTCAACCATGCTTGCATAAATCATACAATGTGTCTTTAGCCCTTTCTTGAGATGTAGTTTAGTGCATAGGTGTCAAATACTAGGCCTGGGGTCTAGAAGTGGCCCGCCACGTCCTTTTTACGGGTCCCCCCCCACACCCTTTTTACAAGTCCAGCCACATCCTTTTTATGTGGCCCGACAATTCTTCGTTACGTGGCCCGACACGTCCTTTTCATGTGGCCAGATACGTCCTTTTTATGTAGCCCTCTACGTTCTTTTCATGTGGCCCGCTACGTCTTTTTTTATGTGGCCCGTTACGTCCTTTTTATGTGGCCCACCACGTCCTGTTTATTCTGCCTGCCACTTCCTTTTTATGCGGCTTGACACGTCCTTTTTACTTGGCCCGCTACGTCCTTTTTACATAGCCCGCCATGTCCTCTTTATGTGGCCTGACATATCCTCGTTATGTGGCCCGACACGTCCTTTTCATGTGGCCCGCTACATCCTGTTTACGTGGCCCTCCACGTCCCTATTACATGGCCCACCGTGTCCTTTTTATGTGGCCTGACACGTCCTCTTTATGTGGCCTGACATGTCCTTTTTACGTGGCCCGCCACGTCCCTTTTACATGGCCCACCGTGTCCTTTTTATTTGGCCCGACATGTCCTCTTTATGTAGCCTAACAAGTCCTTTTCATGTGGCCCGCTACGTCCTGTTTACGTGGCCCGCCACCTCCCTTCTACATGGCCCACCGTGTCCTTTTTACATGGCCCACCGTGTCCTTTTTACATGGCCCGACACGTCCTTGTTACGTGGCCCGCCACATCAATTTCATATGGCCCGCTACGTCCTTTTATGTGGCCAGCCACATCTGGGCCTGACACGTCCTTTTTACGTGGCCAACCACATCCTGTTTATGTGGCCCGACACGTCCTCGTAATGTGGCCCACCACATCCTTTTACGTGGCCAGCCACATCTTGTTTATGTGGCCTGCCACATCCTCTTTACGTGACCTGACACGTCCTTTTTATGTGGCCAGCCACATCTGGGCCTGACACGTCCTTTTTATGTGGCCAACCACGTCCTGTTTATGTGGCCTGACAAGTCCTTTTTATGTGGCCCGCTATGTCCTTTTTACGTGGCCAGCCACGTCCTGTTTATGTGGCCTGCCACTTCCTTTTCATGTGGCCCGCCATGTTCTTTTCATGTGCCCCGCTACGTCCTGTTTACGTGGCCCGCCACATCCTCCTTACGTGGCCTTCCACTCCTCTTTATGTGGCCTACCACATCCTTTTTATGTGGCCCGCCACTTCCTTTTACTTGGCCCACCACGTCCTCCTTACGTAGCCTGCCACAACCTTTTAATGTAGCCTGCCACAACCTTTTAATGTGGCCCGCCACGTCCTTTATACGTGACCCGCCATCTCTTTTTTTATGTGGCCTGACACGTCCTTTTTAAGTGGACCACCACATCCTTTTACTTGGCCCTTCACAATCTCCTTATGTAGACCGACACGTCCTCCTTACGTGGCTCGCCATGTGTGTGTGTGTGTGTGTTTGTATGTGTGTGTGTGTGTGTGTGTGTGTGTGTGTGTGTTCTGGCAATGCTTACTTAATGGGGACATCGCTCTGTTTACACAGTCACCTTTAGGAGACCTCTGACGGTATGGGGCAAAAAAAACAGGTCCCATAAAGGGAAACCTTTTTAAATGATAGTCAGATCCATTCTGAAGATGCATAAGAGGCGGCATGGCGTAGTGGGTAGAGCAACCGTGCCAGAAACCTGAGGGTTGCAGGTTCACTCCCCGCCTCTTACCATCCAAAAATCGCTGCCGTTGTGTCCTTGGGCGGGACACTTCACCCTTTGCCCCCGGTGCCACTCACACCGGTGAATTGAATGATGAATGATATGCGCATGGTGGTCGGAGGGGCCGTTGGCGCAAATTGCAGCCACGCTTCCGTCAGTATACCCCAGGGCAGCTGAGGCTATGAAAGTAGCTTACCACCACCAAGTGTGAATGATTGATGGGTTCTACATGTAAAGCGACTTTGGGTACTTAGAAAAGCGCTATATAAATCCCAGTTATTATTAAGTGATTTTTAAGCTTTGGCCCATAAAACATGTTTACTGGTTAGTTTGGGTGTGAGACATTTGCACAGCAGCCCCATCATCGGGCTGTAGCTGGTACTGCACTCGCTGCTTTTTTTTAAATGGTCCTCAGTAGTCACGTACAAATTTGTGTGAATTATGCAAAATGATTTAAATTTGGTCCCCATGAATTATA
This sequence comes from Nerophis lumbriciformis, assembly GCF_033978685.3. Taxonomy (NCBI): domain Eukaryota; kingdom Metazoa; phylum Chordata; class Actinopteri; order Syngnathiformes; family Syngnathidae; genus Nerophis; species Nerophis lumbriciformis. Next base: position 25,760,119 of record NC_084575.2, read on the forward strand.
TTAACTCTTTTTCCCCCAGGGTCCCTAGCAAGAATGATCAGCACGTTACTTCATCAATCCAGAGATTTAAAGACGCGTATGAGCTTACTGGGCAGTGGACATTTTACCAAATTTTTTGTTATGCCTCCACAACCTGTATCAATCAATCAATCAATGTTTATTTACATAGCCCTAAATCACAAGTGTCTCAAAGGGCTGCACAAGCCACAACGACATCCTCGGTACAGAGCCCACATAAGGGCAAGGAAAAACTCACCCCAGTGGGACGTCGATGTGAATGACTTTGAGAAACCTTGGAGAGGACCGCATATGTAGAAAGGGTGGTCCCCACAAGTGATGATCAAAAACTTGGTCCCCATTCCAAATGATAACCAGTGTGTGTGTGTGTGTGTGTGTGTGTGTGTGTGTGTACAAACATGAAAACATGCGTCAAAGCACTTCATCGTTCGAACTGTATTTATTCTTTTAAATTCGACCGACAACATGTAATGCTTGCAATTGATCATGTAATAAAATAATCCAAGTATTTTTTTTTAATCAAAAATACCAAAAATATCAGTTTCTCACCTTGACTTACTGTATGTGTTTTAAAGCAATTTTAAAAATGAATGATCAAACGCATAGAGGCGACTATACATTTTATACATGTTTTATATTCACTGCTCTGACTGCAGCCATAACTGCGATGTGGCCCTTAATGAAAACCTGCACGGCTTCCCTGGATTGGTTGAATTTTTTTCTCGCCATCACGCAAGCTACAAATTATAAGACATATTATATGACATTAACGAGCATTTGTAGTATTTGTGTGTTTTTACAAGGAAGACTTCATTAACTCAAAAGGCAGTCGGACTCAGGACAACAGGTGCCATTTTCATTAAGATCTGTGGAAGTGGTTATTTTATTGGGAAACCCTTTTTTTTTTTATATATATATATATAGTCACATGATTCACAGCTTACAAATCAGAAAACCGATCACTCTGGAGAGATGACAAGACAGACTGCAGGAAAAGAGAATTCATAGGACAGTGAAGTTAGTCCTGTTTCGGTGGATTATGTTGATTTACACGGCTCTATGTAAGCCATCCATGTCGGTCTTAAAGTGAAGCTCTTACGATGATTGCCATCGTAAATCTGGACTGGACTCGTAGCATCTGGGTCAAAATGATACAAACCCCGTTTCCATATGAGTTGGGAAAATGTGTTAGATGTAAATATAAACGGAATACAATCAAATCATTTTCAACCCATATTCAGTTAAATATGCTACAAAGACAACATATTTGATGTTCAAACTGATAAACATTATTTTTTTTGCAAATAATCATTAACTTTAGAAATTGATGCCAGCAACACGTGACAAAGAAGTTGGGAAAGGTGGCAATAAATACTGATAAAGTTGAGGAATGCTCATCAAACATTTATTTGGAACATCCCACAGGTGAACAGGCAAATTGGGAACAGGTGGGTGCCATGATTGGGTATAAAAGTAGATTTAATGAAATGCTCAGTCATTCAAAAACAAGGATGGGGCGAGGGTCACCACTTTGTCAACAAATGCGTGAGCAAATTGTTGAACAGTTTAAGAAAAACCTTTCTCAACCAGCTATTGCAAGGAATTTAGGGATTTCACCATCTACGGTCCGTAATATTATCAAAGGGTTCAGAGAATCTGGAGAAATCACTGCAAGTAAGCAGCTAAGCCCGTGACCTTCGATCCCTCAGGCTGTACTGCATCAACAAGCAACATCAGTGTGTAAAGGAAATCACCACATGGGTTCAGGAACACTTCAGAAACCCACTGTCAGTAACTACAGTTGGTCGCTACATCTTTAAGTGCAAGTTAAAACTCTCCTATGCAAGGCGAAAAACGTTTATCAACAACACCCAGAAAGGCCGTCGGCTTCGCTGGGTCTGAGCTCATCTAAGATGGACTGATATAAAGTGGAAAAGTGTTCTGTGGTCTGACGAGTCCACATTTCAAATTGTTTTTGGAAACTGTGGATGTCGTGTCCTCCGGACCAAAGGGGAAAAGAACCATCCGGATTGTTATAGGCGCAAAGTTGAAAAGCCAGCATCTGTGATGGTATTAGGGTGTATTAGTGCCCAAGACATGGGTAACTTACACATCTGTGAAGGCACCATTAATGCTGAAAGGTACATACAGGTTTTGGAGCAACATATGTTGCCATCCAAGCAACGTTACCATGGACGCCCCTGCTTATTTCAGCAAGACAATGCCAAGCCACGTGTTACATCAATGTGGCTTCATAGTAAAAGAGTGCGGGTACTAGACTGGCCTGCCTGTAGTCCAGACCTGTCTCCCAATGAAAATGTGTGGCGCATTATGAAGCCTAAAATGCCACAACGGAGACCCCCGGACTGTTGAACAACTTAAGCTGTACATCAAGCAAGAATGGGAAAGAATTCCACCTGAGAAGCTTAAAAAATGTGTCTCCTCAGTTCCCAAACGTTTACTGAGTGTTGTTAAAAGGAAAGGCCATGTAACACAGTGGTGAACATGCCCTTTCCTAACTACTTTGGCACGTGTTGCAGCCATGAAATTCTAAGTTAATGATTATTTGCAAAAAGAAAATAAAGTTTATGAGTTTGAACATCAAATATCTTGTCTTTGTAGTGCATTCAATGGAATATGGGTTGAAAAGGATTTGCAAATCATTGTATTCCGTTTATATTTACATTTAACACAATTTCCCAACTCATATGGAAACGGGGTTTGTATTTAACGACAAGTAAGTCAGTTTGAACCAACTTTATCGAGTGTTTTTGGAAAACTTAATAGGTAGAGAGAGAGTGAACATTATATCATGCTCTACTGGTACACATGCGCGCAACAAAAAGGATAACGTTGGTACAAAAGCTGTTTGGAAAATCGTACAATTTCACTCACCGGTTCAATATACACAGTTTATTTTTTGGGGGGGGGGGGGGGGGGATCTTTTGCATATGTGCATTTGTGTGATCAATCAATCAATCAAACTTTAATTATAAAGCACTTTTAATACATGGCCCATATCTCCCATTATTACATATGCAACTGTATGGACCAATGATTGCATGGCTGAGTACAGAGGAGACATGTGAGTAAACACTATCACATCTGCACCAGGAGGTCATCAGACCATGGCCACCAGGACGCTGACACAAAAGCGTCCCCACAAGCACGGCCGATAACCCCTGAGGCAGATGGCTGAGGAAGGTTGGACAATGAAAATAATAAAACTTGTAAAATAGTAAGAACCACGAGTAGAGGTAAAGAATGCAATACAAGTAAGACACCAGATTAATAGAAAAATAAAATTAAAATAAAATTAAAATAATATAAAATAAATAAATAAATTTAACTAAATAAAATGTTGCATAACTAATAGGATAACAAGTCAAATACGTCCAATCATCTTATTTGACCATAAGGACTTTTATTTTTATTTTTAATTTTTTCTAAATTTGTTTTAGAAAGTTTACCTTCTAATTATGATTAATACTGAATTGTATCTGTTAAATTTGGGCAGTCTTTCCAAAATTTTGCGGCTTGAATTGTCTGAATTAATGTCAGCTTTTTCAGAACGTTGCGTATCCCCCCCCTCTCCCAATAAAAATGAATCAACTTGTGATTTAATGGAATTTTCTGTCAATGTTTTAAAGTGTTCTCTGTGACCTTAACCTTCAAAGCACATGATTGCAAGAAAAAATGGAAATATAGGGCTAGATCTAATACACCCTCATACCATCACAGATGCTGGCTTTTGAACTTTGCGTCGGATGGTTATTTTCATCTTTGGTCAGGAGGACACAACGTCCAACGCCGGCTGCGTTTCTGGGTGTTGTTGATAAATGGTTTTGGCTTGGCATAGTAGAGTTTTAACTTGCACTTACAGATGTAGCGACGGACTGTAGTTACTGACAGTGCTTCTGAAGTGTTTCTGAGCCCATGTGGTGATATCCTTTACACACTGATGTCACTTTTTGATGCAGTACCGCCGGTATTGTGGGCGTAGTGGTGTTCAGCATATAGTTTGTATATACATGAAGCGTGATCAGCTCTGCGTGTGCTATCAAGTTTAAACGTTTTAAAACACACAATTGTTTAGTGGCTCAGGCATATACTGTATTAATGTTTTACTCCTTTTTATATCAAACACTTAAAGTAGACACGCAGCAAACGCACATACTCGGATGACTGTTTTTTTTTTGTAGTACCGTTTTAAATAAATAACCAATAGTTTTTATGATAACAGAAATTCATTCTTCATTTTTAAATTTTTAGGGCAGCACGGTGTAGCAGGGGTTAGATCCCGGGGTTCGATCCCCGGGCTGTAGTATTTACTTGTAAATGAGACAAAGGGAAATGATCATTTGATGTCAACATCTCTGGATGTTAATACTGCTTCTTTGCAAGGTCAGAATTTTAAATTGAATAAATAAATGTTAAAAAGCTACAGTATATACGTGTGAGACCTTTGCTAAATGTTCATGAACTAAATTACACCCCCAACCCCTCCCAAAAGTAGGAAATAAAAAAAAAAAATTGTTGCAAGATGACACCTACTCTGTCAGAGTTCACACTTTAAACTGTGAGGTTTGTTGGGGTTTCTTTGTCTCCATAAATGTATCTTCCGTTTGCTTGACTAGTCACACTCATCAATTGAGACAAAAGATACTCAAAATCAAATCTATAATATGCGAATACAATAAATACTCAGAATTCAAATGCATCGGTGGTGGTGGTTTGATTAGCAATGCATCCAAGCAGAGGTGTGGACTCGAGTCACATGACTTGGACTCGAGTCAGACTCGAGTCATGAATTTGATGACTTTAGACTCGACTTGACAAAATGTAAAAAGACTTGCAACTCGACTTAGACTTTAACATCAATGACTTGTGACTTCACTTGGACTTGAGCCTTTTGAATTGACATGACTTGACATGACTTGCTACTTTCCCCAAAACCCAAAGATGAAAAAGTTATTCGGGAGTGCTCCGTATTTTTCATTGTGTACTTGTCTATCAGCGTTGAAGACTCTTCCTTCACTGTTCCGAGTGGCCATGAGAGTCTTGGCAGTGCCTGCCTCCAGTGCTCCAGTGGAGCGAGTTTTCAGCCATGGTGGCATCATACTACGCCCCCATCGTGCACAAATGACTGACAGACTCTTGGCTAATTTGGTCTTTTGCAAATGCAATGCAGCATAGGGCCCTGACATATAAAAAGTACAACTTTTTTGTTATGTTCACGTATATGTCATGTTTTTTCAATGTTAACACTTTTGTACAAATAAGTACATTTGCACTTTATTTTTCAATGTGTTTGTTCTGTAAAGGAATGAGTTAATGTTTAAAATGACTGGTTAATAGTGCTATTATAAAGTGCAATGTCAGCACAATTTTCTTTCCTGCAATTTAAAATGCACTTGTTTTAATAAATAAATACAGCGTTTGAAAAGCATACACAATCTGTGTTAATATATTAGTCTGTGGTTAAAAGGACTTGAAAGGACTCGAAACTCAAAAAGCAGGACTTAGGACTTGACTTGAGACTTTCCAGTCTTGACTTTGGACTTGACTCGGGGCTTGCCTGTCTTGACTCGGGACTTGACTCGGACTTGAGGGCAAAGACTTGAGACTTACTTGTGACTTGCAAAACAATGACTTGGTCCCACCTCTGCATCCAAGGTAAAGTTCTTGACAAGTTAGTGAACAATTTTAACACTTCTTAGACACCTATGGTCTGCTTTCTCAACTGTTTTTTAGAAACAGACCATAACCACTGTGTGGAAGTCGCTTCCTAGCGGTCCCATTGACATACACTTCACAGGATCCAAGCTTGCAGGTTTTAAAAAAGTTTTAATGATCATATGTTTATCAACAGTTTTCTTCTCTCAGAAAGTGACTTTTCAGATTAGATTACCACGTACCACCTGTGAAATCTAATCACCTGCCAGCTGTGTCTCGCCGTCAGCACATGACCCGCCCCTGCCCGATGGGGCTCGTCCTGAGTACCATGGACAGCGGCGGTGACTTTTCCTCCTGCAAGCAGCGTTGACTACACCTCCCCCCACACACTGTTTTTGAAGTTGTGAAAGGCATTATTGCATACTTGCCAACCCTCCCGGATTTTCCGGGAGACTCCCGAAATTCAGCGCCTCTCCCGAAAACCTCCCAGAAGAAATTTTCTCCCGAAAATCTCCCGGAATTCAGCCGGAGCTGGAGGCCACGCCACCTCCAGCTCCATGCGGACCTGAGTCCAGTGTGCGCACACAAGGAGACAAAGCAGAAGAACGAGACCGTAGTCGAAGAGCGCAGGGGAGACACTTCTCCAGGGCAATGTATGCTCGGGGCAACACCCTTCACCTTCCTCGGCAGTGGGTCTCCACAGCGGACGACTTTAGGGTGAATGATGAGTCCAGCAATTAGTTGCAAATCTTGCTTTATTGATTGCTTGCACACAGCCAATCCAACACAAAACCAACTAGTCCCTCCCCGCACTCACGCTACCGCTGCCTCTCTTCTCTCGCCCACACACTCACTGACGTCACTCACCTCACATGCTGTCACCTATTAAAGGGCCACACACACACACATACTCTACTCTCATAACACACAGTACAGTTAGTAGAACAACTGTGTTTTCATTACTGTGTATTTGATAGGTGCCATTGCCCCGGAATTGTATTGCATTGTACTTTCAAGTACAACAATGAGTAGATGAGTGTTATGTGTGTGTATATGTGTAAATAAATGAACACTGAAATTCAAGTATAAAATAAATAAATATATATATAGCTAGAATTCACTGAAAGTCAAGTATTTCATACATATATATATATATATATATATATATATATATATATATATATATATATATATGTCTTAATAAGGTTATCCAAAAAATAGTGCTCGATACCGTAGTAGAGCGCAATATATGTATGTGTGGGAAAAAAAATCACAAGACTATTTCATCTCTACAGGCCTGTTTCATGAGGGGGGGTACCCTCAATCATCAGGAGATTTTAATGGGAGCATTCGCATACCATGGTTTATATAGGGCACAGAGTGGGTGGGTACAGGCTGGCCTAGGGGCGTGGTGATTGGCTCATGTGTTACCTAGGAGGTGTTTCCGTCTATGGCGGCATGCCGTTACAATTTCGCTGCGCTTGTTGAGGGATGACAGGTCTGGACGGTAAATAATAAACAGTTTCTCTTTCAAGCATAGGTTGCATCTTTTATTACCACTATTGTAAGGTGTGCTGGGTGCAAGAATTTGCCATGTTATTGAATATTCAACATTATTGTCTTTGAGGTCCCAAATGTGTTTGCTGAGTTCTGTGGTATTTCGCAGGTTTTTGTTCCTGAAAGAAGCCTTGTGATTGTTCCATCTGGTTTTGAATTCTCCCTCGGTTAATCCTACATATGTGTCGGATGTGTTAATGTCCTTGCGTATTACCTTAGATTGGTAGACAACTGATGTTTGTAAGCACCCCCCGTTGAGAGGGCAATCAGGTTTCTTTCGACAGTTACAGCCTTTGTTGGTTTTGGAGTCGCTCTGTCTGGGGGCCGACGGCTCATTTGCAATTGTTTTGTTGTGGTTTGAGATGATTTGTCGTATATTGTTCATGCAGCTGTAGCTCAATTTAATGTTGTTCTTGTTGAATACTTTTCTTAGGGTGTTGTCTTTGGGAAAGTGTTTGTCAATCAGATTGAGGAATTTGTGTCCAATGTTAGTTGAGACGTTTTTGCTGTATATATATATATATATATATATATATATATATATGCTGTATATATATATATATATATATATATATATATATATATATATATATATATATATATATATATATATATATATGAAATACTCCAGTAGGTGAATTCTAGCTGTAAATATACTCCTCCCCACTTAACCACGCCCCCAACCACGCCCCCCACCCAACCACGCCCCCCACCCCCCACCTCCCGAAATCGGAGGTCTCAAGGTTGGCAAGTATGCATTATTGAGGCATTGGATTGCAAAAAAAATGTTGTGCAGCTTCATTTATTGAGCTTTCAAAAGCTTTTGGTACGGGGAACCGTATCATTTTGGCAGACAGACTGCACAGGATTGGTCAATCTCAGCATGCTTTGAAGGGGTTTTCTAATTATGTCCGATAGAATCCTGTGCGTCTGGTGTGCTGGGTTCTCCTCGTCTTTTTCCTCGCTGTATTAAATTGTGTACCTCAGCTATGTTAGGTCCCTTGTTGTTTTCCCATCTCTGTGATAATGTGTCGGATGCTCTGTTCCATTTTTATGCAGATGACACTGTCATATATTGTTCATCCCTTGCTGTAGCGCACATCTTTGAGCTCCTACTGTGATGATCCGTGACCCGAATCATGTTTTCTTTGTGCTTAGGATACCCTTAGTTCTGTTTTTCAGCAACCGGGTCGGTGTTTCTTGGTTGCCATGAGTGCTGATTTTTTTCACCTGCTTCTGACTAGCCACAAGCTGACTCGTCCCCGGTGGATTCGGGGACACTTGGCTTGGCGACTGTCGGAGGCAGATATTTACATATATCAATCAATCAATCAATCAATGTTTATTTATATAGCCCTAAATCACAAGTGTCTCAAAGGGCTGCACAAGCCACAACGACATCCTCGGTACAAAGCCCACATAAGGGCAAGGAAAAACTCACCCCAGTGGGACGTCGATGTGAATGACTATGAGAAACCTTGGAGAGGACCGCATATGTGGGTAACCCCCCCCCCCCCCCCCCTCTAGGGGAGACCGAAAGCAATGGATGTCGAGTGGGTCTGACATAATATTGTGAGAGTCCAGTCCATAGTGGATGCAACATAATAGTAAGAGTCCAGTCCATAGTGGGGCCAGCAGGACACCATCCCGAGCGGAGACGGGTCAGCAGCGCAGAGATGTACCCAGTCAATGCACAGGCGAGCGGTCCACCCCGGGTCCCGACTCTAGACAGCCAGCACTTCATCCATGGCCACCGGACCTGTGCCCCCCCCCCCCCCCCCCCTCCACAAGGAATAGGGGAGCAGAGGAGAAAAGAAAAGAAACGGCAGATCAACTGGTCTAACAGGGGGGCTATTTAAAGGCTAGAGTATACAAATGAGTTTTAAGATGGGACTTAAATGCTTCTACTGAGGTAGCATCTCTAATTGTTACCGGGAGGGCATTCCATAGTACTGGAGCCCGAATAGAAAACGCTCTATAGCCCGCAGACTTTTTTTGGGCTCTGGGAATCACTAATAAGCCGGAGTTCTTTGAACGCAGATTTCTTGCCGGGACATATGGTACAATGCAATTCGACAAGATAGGATGGAGCTAGACCGTGTAGTATTTTATACGTAGGTAGTAAAACCTTAAAGTCACATCTTAAGTGCACAGGAAGCCAGTGCAGGTGAGCCAGTATAGGCGTAATATGATCAAACTTTCTTGTTCTTGTCAAATGTCTAGCAGCCGCATTTTATCTGTATTTAAGTGTTACTTCTTTTCATTTCATAATCATATTACAAAACAGCTAGTGTTTTTCTTCCAATTGTGGTCTTTTGGTTGTCTGCAAATACTGTGTGCTTAACCTTGAGTGAGGAATGTAAGAAAGAGAGATACTCCTTTCTCTTATCTAGCCTTATGTCCAGGTGCGGAGGACAACGGGCATGTGTTTTGGCTGGAGGGACAGGACTGCGAGGGTGGGAGGGAGAGAGACTTAAGAGGGGAGAGGGTTTTTCAAGGGGGGGCAGACCATCTTGGCGGCGCGATTGAATGTTCTATGCTGGACTGGTCTCAATGTATTTACAAAGCTTTGCAAATATATTACAAAATACCTATTCTGTCTCTGGTGGTTTTTCTACTCAGCTTTAAGTGTCGTAAAGAGCTTGGGAGCGACTTGTGACTTGAATTCCCTGGGAGGAACAACTGGTCCAAACGCACCACCAAGTCCTCCCTCTGCCCTCCAGTGACTTTTGAACTTGGGGGGGGGGGGGGGGGGGGGGGGGGGGGTACTGTGATGATCCGCTGCACGGACCATGTTTTCTTTATGTTTAGAACTCTCTTAGTTCTGTTTTTTCAGCACCCGGGTTGGTGTTTCTTGGTTGCCATGGGTGCTGAGTATGTTCACCTGCCTCTGATTAGTGGTCAGGGCGCTCACCTGCTACCGGACCCTCATCGGAGAGCTATTTATTCCTGCCTCTCGCCACATTTGGTCTGGCTGTTGTGTTTGCTTCATGCAACATTTATGTTTGTTGTTCTTGTTAGGATGCTAAGCTTTTCCATAGCTTTGCCATAGCTTCCCGTGCTATCGGCACACTTTTTTGTTTGTTTGTATTACAAGACTAGACTAGACTAGACTAGACTTCCTTTTTATTGTCATTCAAATTTGAACTTTACAGTACAGATATAAATAAATAGATTACTGTACAGATAAATATATTGCACTTTTGCATATGCATTCAGGTTTATGGATGTATGTTATATTGTCTTTATATTCCAGCGAGTTAATCCATTTTTGGGGGGAATTGAGGGGATTATTATGATGCGTTCAAGAGTCTTACGGCCTGAGGGAAGAAGCAGTTACAGAACCTGGAGGTTCTGCTTCGGAGGTTGCGGAACTTCTTTCTAGAGTCCAGAGTGAAAACAGTCCTTGGTGGGGTGGGAGGAGTCTCTGCAGACTACTGCCGGATTTATGAGAATACATCTTTTTTCTTACCTGCATAAGGCTTTCGGAGGTCCGTCTGCATCTTCGGTAAACGACCAGCGCACTACCATGCAATAATAATAATATTCACGTTAGTGTCTTTCAACTTTTACTTTCTGAAAAGCAATGTCCTCCACAGTGGACATGTTTATCAGTTTGGAATATGCTTATTCTCAGAAAAATTGACTAACAATTTTACTTTTTAAAACGTTTGTCTTTGCTGGCTTCAAATATCTGTCCTGGGTGACGGGTTTATGAGGTGGCAACTTGTACAGGGTGTTTGCTGCCTTCCGCTTGAGTGCAGCTGGATAGGCTCCAGCCCCATTGAGTGAGAAACGTGGTGGAAAAATAGACGTATGGGTTAAAGATTTTCCAAATAGATTTTCAGTTTGCTCCTATGTCCCGCGTTATACAAACCCTGTTTCCATATGAGTTGGGAAATTGTGTTAGATGTAAATATAAACGGAATACAATGATTTGCAAATCCTTTTCAACCCATATTCAATTGAATGCACTACAAGGACAAGATATTTGATGTTCAAACTCATAAACTTTATTTTTTTTTTGCAAATAATAATTAACTTAGAATTTCATGGCTGCAACACGTGCCAAAGTAGTTGGGAAAGGGCATGTTCACCACTGTGTTACATGGCCTTTCCTTTTAACAACACTCAGTAAACGTTTGGGAACTGAGGAGACACATTTTTTAAGCTTCTCAGGTGGAATTCTTTCCCATTCTTGCTTGATGTACAGCTTAAGTTGTTCAACAGTCCGGGGGTCTCCGTTGTGGTATTTTAGGCTTCATAATGCGCCACACATTTTCAATGGGAGACAGGTCTGGACTACAGGCAGGCCAGTCTAGTACCCGCACTCTTTAACTATGAAGCCACGTTGATGTAACACGTGGCTTGGCATTGTCTTGCTGAAATAAGCAGGGGCGTCCATGGTAACGTTGCTTGGATGGCAACATATGTTGCTCCAAAACCTGTATGTACCTTTCAGCATTAATGGCGCCTTCACAGATGTGTAAGTTACCCATGTCTTGAGCACTAATACACCCCCATACCATCACAGATGCTGGCTTTTCAACTTTGCGCCTATAACAATCTGGATGGTTCTTTTCCTCTTTGGTCCGGAGGACACGACGTCCACAGTTTCCAAAAACAATTTGAAATGTGGACTCGTCAGATAACAGAACACTTTTCCACTTTGTATCAGTCCATCTTAGATGAGCTCAGGCCCAACGAAACCGACGGCGTTTCTGGGTGTTGTTGATAAACATTTTTCGCCTTGCATAGGAAAGTTTTAACTTGCACTTACAGATGTAGAGACCAACTGTAGTTACTGACAGTGGGTTTCTGAAGTGTTCCTGAGCCCATGTGGTGATTTCCTTTACACACTGATGTCACTTGTTGATGCAGTACAGCCTGAGGGATCGAAGGTCACGGGCTTAGCTGCTTAGGTGCAGTGATTTCTCCAGATTCTCCGAACCCTTTGATGATATTACGGACAAGATGGTGAAATCCCTAAATTCCTTGCAATAGCTGGTTGAGAAAGGTTTTTCTTAAACTGTTCAACAATTTACTCACGAATTTGTTGACAAAGTGGTGACCCTCGCCCCATCCTTGTTTGTGAATGACTGAGCATTTCATGGAATCTACTTTTATACCCAATCATGGCACCCACCTGTTCCCAATTTGCCTGCACACCTGTGGGATGTTCCAAATAATTGTTTGATGAGCATTCCTCAACTTTATCAGTATTTATTGCCACCTTTCCCAACTTCTTTGTCACGTGTTGCTGGCATCAAATTCTAAAGTTAATGATTATTTGCAAAAAAAAAAAAATGTTTATCAGTTTGAACATCAAATATGTTGTCTTTGTAGCATATTCAACTGAATATGGGTTGAAAATGATTTGATTGTATTCCGTTTATATTTACATCTAACACAATTTCCCAACTCATATGGAAACGGGGTTTGTAGTTTTGTTTTGGTGATTTCTGTGTGATTTCTAAACAATCCAGACGTAATTGGTGCACTTTGCTTTGCAGAACGCAGACTTTCTTACCTCCGACAAAAAGGTTATATTTTCGTCATCGGCAATGCGCCTCATAATCCGGTGCGCCCTATGGTACAGAAAATACAGTCATCTGGATGTATCGTATGATTAAAATGATTGTGCTTCCCATCAGTTAGTAATGATAATCACCAAGTGCAAGTATTCAAGGGTATTAT
>NC_084575.2:25775566-25780566 GCF_033978685.3 Nerophis lumbriciformis
GAGGTCACGGGGCAGCGAGAAGTAACTGTTGTTGTTGTAATAAAAAGACAGCTGATGTTAGGTGAGTTGACCCCATCCTTGTCACATCTTTCACCGCAGACAGAATGACAGTCCCTAGGGTCTGGAGAAAAGCAAGTCACTGGAGATTTTCCCCAGGACCGTTTTGCGTCTTTAGTACGTCCAGAACAGTGTTTCTCACCTGTGGTCCGTATGGGCTGCAGTGGTACTCAGTAGTAAAACTGTTTTTCCCCACTGGCTCCCAATTACCTGCATTGTTAGTTGCCTCTTGCAAGCAGGATTCAAATGGTCCCCCTGGTGGATCTTGCTTGAGAAGAGGGAGGTGCGGGGGGGCATTATTTTGCAATGTAGTTTGCTGAAAATGACGGAAAGCGCCACTCTACATAGCAACTGATGCTGTGGTCAAAACTGGAATTGCAACGCTAAAGTGGATAGTGCACCCCCCCCGTGTGGTACACAGAACATCAATTTCCACACTTCTATTAGCCCCGGGTCCAGTGGACCCGGACATCCTATTAGTAACAGAAATGTGTAGGGGGGGTGTATGGTGTGTGGTCATTAGTTATGTATTCTGATATATGTTCTTCACAGAAAATGAGCCAAAGTCAGTGAGTCTCAGTTTGAAAAATAAATTAATTGGATCATTTTTCTTTTAATAAAAAATGAAAATGGGTCCCACAGACCCAAACACCACACAAGGGTTAACCCTTGTGTGGTGTTAGATAACCTGCAGTTTCCTTTAACTTGGACAAACACATCTATACCGTTGGCCATTAAAAGCCAGTAATTTCCAGGAGTTATCTCACCTTCTGAGTAGCCTCTAAATTTACTAATGGTTTCTAATGTTGTAAAAATGTGGAGAATAAATATTACATTTCCACATTTCTGTCAACGAAGATTTGCTTCAGCCTGCGACACATTTTGATAGTAGGCTATTATAGCTAATATAGACACTTACATCAATCAATCAATCAATGTTTATTTATATAGCCCTAAATCACAAGTTACATCATGTGTTGCCTTCATTATAACACTTATACCGTATTTTTCGGAGTATAAGTCGCACCGGAGTATAAGTCGCACCTGCCGAAAATGCATAATAAGAAAAGAAAAAAACATATACAGTATAGGTCGCACTGGAGCCCGGCCAAACTATGAAAAAAAATGCGACTTATAGTCCGAAAAATACGGTATACAACGCTTTTTGGGTTTTTTTTGCGGCATCAAACAGATTTGTTTTTTGTATTTTTGGCCCAATATGGCTTTTTCAACGTTTTGGGTTGCCGACCCCTGACCCAGGCAAATGGGGCCAAAATCCCCTTCCTACTATAGCATTTTGTGAATGTTTTTCACTCTAGTTAATCTGACTTATGTCTTCTCCAACTATTTTGACCAAATGTGTCCAGTTTCCAGTGCAATATGTGCACTGCAAAAACTGAAATCTAAGTAAGATTAAATATCTCAAATAAGGGTGATATTTGCTTATTTTTTTGTCTGATAAGATAATTCTTCTCACTAAGCAGATTTTATGTTAGAGTGTTTTACTTGTTTTAAGGGTTTTGGTTCTAAATGATCTCAGTAAGATATTACAGCTTGTGGCTGAGATTTTATGACCTATATTGAGTAAAACATGCTTGAAACTAAAATACTAACTGATGCAAAGCTGTGTCATCAACACTCACAAGTATAAAACTACCTTCTTATAGTAATAAAAAATCATGATGCCGAGCGCATATCATTTTGTCAAGATAATGGCACTAGCATTTACTTAATTTAAGAATATTTTTCAACATATTCAGCAAAAAGGTCTCATTTGTTTTTCTACCAAGAAAAGTGCACTTGTTATTTGTGAGAATATACTTTTTTAAGGTATTTTTGGGTTCATTGAGGTTAGCTAATTTTACTTGTTTTAGAAAGTCTTGACAAGCCGAATTTTCTTGTTCTATTGGCAGATAATTTTGCTTAGTTCAAGTAAAATACCCCTAATTTTTCTAAAAAATGTTTCTTGTTTTGGAACACTGACTTTTTGCACTCGGATACGCTGTCGTCGTCTACGGCCCTTTCTCGTCGGTTTCCTCGGTTTAAGGTCGGTATGCAAACTAAATGTATAATTATGTGTTGAAAATATCCTCATTTGCATCAGTATCAGACAGCATGAACTACTCAAATTAGTATTTTTTGGGAAACATGATTTAATTTGTAAAAATGCATAATTACCCGGACACTCTGGAATAAGATTAAATTTACGAGCAGTGGTATCAATTACTTTAAAAAACTCGACTCAAACATCTCAAAGCAAAATTGACGATTTTTTTGAATTGTTGTTGGAGACGCCCATAAATGTTCTAGTTCACAAGAAGAAGAAAAAAAAACAACAAACAAGATCAGAGAAAGAGTCTTAAAAGCCTCAACACAGCAGAGTAGCAGAATATTATTACTCATATGGGCTGCATTGACCCGTTTGGATTCTAACAAAGGGAGAGTGTACAATTCTCTCCAGTGAGTCTAACCGGAATAATCATATTTGGTTTATATAATAAGGTGGGCTGAATATGCTGCTCTAGGATAAACTACAAAAAAAAAAAAGCAAGGGTAATGAAAGGACAATAAAGGGTGGTAGTGATGGCGTTGTTTTTTTTTTTTCTTTGGGTGGGGGGTGGGATGGACAAAAAAAGAGAGGTGTTGTGCGGCATCAGGAGAGCAAAATGCTTTCCACCCCCCTCGGGAGCCGTGGAGGAGGGGGGGAAAGGGGAGTCTTGCTAAAAGACACAGACTAATGAAGGGTGAGGAATGTTGACAGTCTATTTGCTTCCACACAGTCAGCAGCCTCTCCGAAAACATTTTTTTTAAATGTTGGTTTCAAGTGAATCCATGCAAAAAATTAAAATAAATAAATAAAATATGAATATATATATATATATATATATATATATATATATATATATATATATATATATATATATATATATATATATTTTTTTTTTTTATTTTTTTTTTTTTTTATTTTTTTATTTTTTTTTTTTAATTTCTTTTTAATATTTGGTTGGTTTCAACTAAATCCATGCAAAAAATAAATAAATTGAAAAAAAATAAAAAAATAAAATAATATATATATATATATATCCATCCATCCATTTTCTACCGCTTATTCCCTTTGGGGTATATATATATATATATATATATATATATATATATATATATATATATATATATATATATATATATATATATATATACATATATATATATATATATATATATATATATGAATGTATATACATTTTTTTTTTGCATACAAAAAAATATATATATCTTCTTTTTTTTTTTGCATGTATTCCAAAAAAATTTGTTTTCAAATAAATATATGTGAATATATACATATATATTAATAAAAATGTTGGTTTCAAATGAATCCATGCAAAACAAAAAAAAAAAACAAAAAAAAAAATATATATATATATATGTATATATATATATATATATATATATATATATATATTATATTTTTATTTTATTTTTGTACATTTTTGGTTGGTTTCAACTAAATCCATTCAAAAAATAAATAAATAAATAAATAATTGTTTTTTATGTATACATATATATATATATATATATATATATATATAAAGATATATACATCCATATATATATATATGTTTATATATATATATATATATATATATATATATATATATATATATATATATATATATATATATATATATATATATAAAACAATTTTTAATTTTTTTTAATTTTTTTTGCATGGATTTAGTTGAAACCAATCAAAAATTTACAAAAAATTAAAATATAATATATATACATATATATAAATACATATATATATATATATATATATATATATATATATATATATATATATGAATGTATATATCTTTTTTTTGCATGTATTCCAAAAAAAAAAATGTTTTTTTAATACATATATGTAAATTCATATTTACATACATATATAACTAAAAATGTTGGTTTCAAGTGAATCCATGCAAAACAAATATATATATATATATATATATATATATATATATACATATATATATATATTCAACATAAAAAAATATATATAAATATATATACACTTTTTTGTTTGTTGTTGCATGGATTTACATGAAACCAACATGTTTTTTAAATGCATGTATATAAAATATTAAAAAAAACCAGAAAAAAAAAAAGTAAGAGGGGAAAAGGGGAGTCTTGCTAAAAGATACAGACTAATGAAGGGTGAGGCATGTTGACAGTCTATTTGCTTCCACACAGTCAGCAGCCTCTCCCAACAGCCAATGAGAGTCCAGGCACGGCAGAAGCCAACAGGGGGATGGATGCTGTAAAAAAGAACACGCTCCCTATTTAAAGGCGAGTACTTATTCATTCAAATGAGACTGAAGTGTTGTAAACATGCAGGGGTGTCTGCATAATGCCGTTGCTGTGCTAATTACTGGCAATAACGGAGGCAGAGAGACAATGAGGTGAATATTCCCTCCAATATTGAGCAGCGGTCCCAAAAAAATGCATTGTCGTAGTCACTGTGTTTACTGTGCTTGCACTAGAATAGTCTGATTTTTTTGGACTTAAATTTATATACCGTATTTTCCGGACTATAGGGCGCACCGGATTACAAACGTATAAGATGCACGGCCGATGAGCGGTTCTAGTCAGGTCTATTTTCATACAAAAGGCGCACTGGCTTATAGGGCGCCTATGTGGTCTACATAACATGTAATGGTGGTTCTTTGGTCAAAATGTTGCATAGGTTATGTTTTACAGATCATCTTCAAGTCGCTCTCCGACATGTGCCATTTTGTGGGCGGTCTTATTTATGAGGCTCACCATCGGCAGCGTCTTCTTTGTTGTAGCTGTGTAGCGTGCAAGGACGGGAGTGGAAGAAGGGTCAAAAGATGGCGCTAACTGTTTTAATGACGTTCAGACTTTACTTCAATCAATAACGAAGCAGCATCTCCTCATCC